>NW_007731940.1:96252-98909 GCF_000696425.1 Galeopterus variegatus
ATGAACCATCCAACACTTTAATTTTC
Organism: Galeopterus variegatus; assembly: GCF_000696425.1. Lineage (NCBI taxonomy): Eukaryota > Metazoa > Chordata > Mammalia > Dermoptera > Cynocephalidae > Galeopterus > Galeopterus variegatus. Next base: position 96,279 of record NW_007731940.1, read on the forward strand.
TAGATTCAAAGATTGTCTTGCCCCAGACTTCCTTAATTAGAACTAAATGGAACAAGATTAAATTCGTAAGGTGCATGTATAGTCAAGCATAGCCATGATGGGGTAACAGATTTTTCTTCTCACTATAAACAGCTAAAAAACTGGATAAAATATGTGAAACAATTATTTTCAGACATTGTACACCTGGTAGTACAAGACCATGATCCCTGAAAGAGAGAAAATAAATAGGGTGAGTCCTATTACTGTCATGACTTTCTGCCCGGAGGAACTTTCCAGACTGAGGAGGTAGAACCCAGGCAGGGAATGACAGTCTAAGAGGAGGAGACAGCAATCAGAGGCCAAGGCAGCTGGAATTTGTGGAGAGGACTAGCTGAGAGGTAGGAGTTACCCAGGAAAAGAGCACCAGAGAGCTGCATAGGAATTCCAGGGAGTCTTTGGCTGAAGGCTGAACTGGGTGTGCAAAGGGTAAAACTCCAGGAGGAAAGGCAGGAAACGACCACCAGGGAGTTGGACACTCACAGGTCACACGGGACTGGGAACATTCGATTTCTGACCAGCCAGAGGGACGAGACCTGCTGAACCCCTGGGACGCTGGAAAGAGACGTTTGAAAGAGAGGTGTCATGCCTGGGTAGTGGGACTAAACTAGCCCTACCATAAAGCCTACTTACAACTTCCCTAACAAAGTTTAAGAGCAAGCCTGAAAAGGGTCAGGCTGATCAGAATGAACTTAATTACTTGACAAAATGAAGCCAACACTCGTTGAAGAAAGACAATGTAATCCAAACACCCGATGATGTTACCTATGCTATGTCTAGTATCAAATGAAAAATTATTACATGTGCAAAAGGCCAGGAGAGAGATCAGTCAATGGAAAGACCCAGAAATAACATAGTTGACTGAATTGGTAAATAAGAAATTTAAAACAGTGCTAATAAATATGATTATTTATATTAAGGATTTAAAGGAAACCATGAATAAAATGAAATTAAAGATACAAAAAAATGACCTAGTGCTGAAAAAAATAGGACACCTGAAATGAAATATCCGATTAATGAGTTTAATAGATTAGGCACTTCAGAAAAAGATCAGAGACCTTGAAGATATAGCAATTTCCATGTAACTATTGAAAATAACATACAGAGAGGGAAAAAGGCTAAAAAAAGGGAAGAGTCTTAGTGACGTATAGAACAACATCAATTATGTAATATATGTGTTATTAGAATCTTAGGAGAAAAGAAAACCTATCTAAAGAAAGAATGGCTAAAATTTTTCTAAATCTAATAAAAATTATAAACTCAAGGATCCAAAATGTTCATGAATACCAAGTAAGATAAATACAAATAATACACATCATAATCAAATTGCTGATATCAGTGATAAAGAGAAAATCTTAAAAGCTGCTAGAGAGAAAAGGACACATTACATACAGGAAACAAGGAGAAAAAAATTGCTGTTTTCTCATTATTAACAGGGCAAGCCAGAAGACAATGCAATATCTTTGACAACTTGAAAGGAAAACAAAAACCTGCCTAGAATTTTATGTACAGAGAAAATATCCCTTGAAAATGAAAATGAAATAGAGATGTTTTCAGATAATCAAAAGCTGAGAGAATGCTTACTAATAGACCTCTACCCCCCCAAAAAAAAAGTTAAGGGACACACTTCAGGCTGAAAGAAAATTGTATCAATTAACTCCCTGCCCAGATGAATTCACCAAAGGAATGAAAAGTGTTGGAAATAGATACTTCAAAAGTTCATGGAAAAATGGAATTGAAAGATGATACAAATCTTTCTGTGAACTTTTTGAAGATCCCCCTGTATGTGATAAATATAATAAAACTTGTTTTCTCACTTAAAAAAAAAATTATGTGAAAGAAAATTGTTTAATGCAAAAATAATAAAAATGCATTGTGAGGTATATCACACATAGAAGTAAAATATATGGCAACATAGCACAAAGGATGAGATTGAGAAAACTGAAGTATATTGTTACAAAATTCATATGTTGTTTGTGTATTTGAAGGTGAAATGTGATGGGATGATGCTGCTTGTTGTAAACTCTAGAATAACTACTAAAAATAAAACAGAGGTATAGCTAATAAGCCAATGGAGGAAATAAAAGAGAATATTGAAAAATATTCAATTAATTCAAAAGAAGGCAGAAAAAACGGTGCCAAGAATAATAGATGGCACAAATAGAAAATGGAATAGCAAGATGGGATTTAAGACTAGCCATATCAATAATCACATTAAATATAAATGGTCAAATCAAGGTTCAGCAAACTATGGCCCCCAGGCCAACCTCTTGTTTTTGTAAATAAAGCCTTATTGGAACACAGCCAGCCCATCATTTACATATTTTCTGTGGCTGCTTTCTCACTACCTCATGGTTGAGTAGTTGCAATAGAAAACATATTGCCTGCAAAGTCTGAAATATTTACTATCTGGCCTATTAGGAAAACATTTGTTGACCTATGGTCTTATCACTCCTGTTGAAAAACAGTGAGTGTCAGAATGGATATAAAAACAACAAATAAGGCCGGCCCATGGCTCACGCAGTAGAGTGCGGTGCTGATAACACCAAGGCTGCAGGTTTGGATCCTATATAGGGATGGCCGGTTTGCTCACTG
>NW_007731940.1:99176-99855 GCF_000696425.1 Galeopterus variegatus
ACCAAGCCAAGGGTTGAGATCCCCTTACCAGTCATCTTTTTAAATAAATAAATAAATAAAATAAAAAATAAAAACAACAAATAACTATATGTTGCCTATAAGAAATTCACTTTAAATATAAAGACACAGATGGGTTACAAAGTAAAAGAAGGAGAGAAATATACCATGCAAATACTTCCCAGAAGAAAGCTGGAGTGGCTATATTGCTGTAGACAAAGTAGAGTCCTGGATAAGTAGAGTTAAGGAGGCATGTTGACTCTAGTGATAAAAGGGTCAGTTCATCAAGAAGACATAACAATCCTCAATAAGCATGCACCTAATAACAAAGCTTCAAAAACTGACAAGACTGAAAAGAGAAATAGATAGGACCATAATGATAGATACAAATTGCAGTATGTCTTTCTCATCCTTTGATAGGATAAGTAAGAAAGGATATAACAGTAATTTATAAAACATCCACCAACTATAGAATACACATTTTTTTCAAATGCACATTCACCATAAGACACATACACTGTGCTGTAAAACAGGTTCAAATAATTTTAACAGTTTGAAACCATACAGACTATATTCTCTGACCTCAGTGGGATGCAATTAGAAATAAGTAATACAAATTCATCCTGAGATCATCCCTCACAGTCATGATGGGCATCCCCTTTGCCTTTTTCCTCTTGAGTCC
>NW_007731940.1:100425-109392 GCF_000696425.1 Galeopterus variegatus
AGTTTTGTGAGGAAGGCTGCCTGGGAGCTATGCTGGATACCTCTTCTTTGCCCTACAGATCCACTCTCTACCCCTCCTCACCATGCTCAGTGCACCTGGAGGCCTCGTGAGCACCAGCAGGAAAGTGAGAGAGGAAGGGCAGTGAGGGTGGGAGGTATAATCCTCCAGCTTTTCTTCTGTCAGCTCACTAGGCACAAGCTGTGCCCCTTGAAGGAAGGTCACAGCTCCTGCAAGGCAGCCTTGTCCTTACTGACCATCTGCATCTAGGTGCTGGTCACAGCTCTCTTTCTATTCATTCCCCTTTGGGCCAGGGGGTGGTAATGGTCTACTGTTCCTAGACCCTCACTTCACTATCCCCATGGTTTTCTATGATCTGATCACACCTTTGTAAGTAGCCCCTTTATGAAAGTTCTCCTCCAATTACCCAGTTTGAGTTTACTATGTTTTCCAGCCAAGATTCTTTAGGATATAGGAGGTAAAATTTTTAACTACTCGCTTGTCTAAAAATGTATTCATTTTGCATACAAAATGTATCGATGACTTGGCTAGTACAGAATTTTAGATTGGAAATCATCATTTTCCTCAAAATTGTGAAGACATTGCTCCATTTTCTTCCAGCTTCCAGTGTTGTGACTCCCTCACTCCATCTTCAGAGCCAGCCACAGTAGGCCGAATCCCTTTCACACTTTAAATTCTGTCTTCTTCTGTCATTAGATCTCTCTCTGACCACAGCAGGCAAGATCCTGTGCTTTTAAGGACTTATGTGATTAGATTGGATCCATCCACATCAACCAGGATAATCTCCCCCGCTCAAGCTCAGCACTCTAAGTCACATCTGCAAAGTCCCTTTTGCCATGTAAGGTAACATATTCACAGGTTTCAGGGTCTAGGGACTGGACATTCTGGGGGGCCATTATTCATCCCACTACAGGAGGTAAGTGCACAGTCTAATCACTGTGGTTAACTGGAAGACTCCACTGGCAAGTTCTTAGATAATGCTAAAGAGACCAACCAGGACAGAGAAGGGTTCAAGTCTCATATCTGCAGGAACGTGAAGATACTCAATGTTTTAGCACAGGAGATAAGAAACTGGATATGAAAAATACTTATGAATCATTTGCAAACAGTTAATATGTTTCCACATACAAAATAGAGCAAATTAGTTTTGAATAAATCCAGAAGGAAAAGCTGGGATTAATGGAAGAAAATTGTAAGGAAGTAGACTTTGGCTCAACAAAAGAATGTCCTAAATTATTATTGTTGTCGCTATTTTTGGTAGCTGGTTGGTACAGGGATCAAACCCTGAACCTTGGTGTTATCAGCACCACATTCTAACCACCTGAGCTAACCGGCCATCCCCTAGAATGTTCTAAATTAAAAGCTGATTAACTGGGTGATCTGCCCCAGGAGGTAGTTAGTGAGCATTATGTATTACTGTAGTGGTAGGGATAATTTACTAGATAAATTAACATATTCTGACAGTCATACATCCAAACATATATACTGATTATCTTGTTTGTGCCAAAGAGAAATTAAAACACAATTTATTCCCTACTCCCAAATAATTTGCCATAGGATATTTTATGACTCTGATTTCCTCCTCGTTCCTCCTTCTCTCCATGCATTTATTTAGTAAATGTTTACTGAGCCCCTGCAATGGCCAGGCACCATTCTAGGCATTGAGCACACATGAATGAATGAAATAGACAAAACTCCCTGCCCTCATGGGACTCACATTCTAGAGGGAAAGCCAACAAGACAATCCTTTACTGACCCCTGTGCTTCCGCCTGTTCAGTATCTCTTGCACCAGACCCCTCTCTTCCATGCCCCCAACTGTGACCATCATTCAGGTCCTTTTATCTCTTACCTTGACAATTGCAGTGGCACTTAAATGGTCTCTTCTTTCATCTATCTCACACCCTGCTAGCAGATTGATCTTTCTGAAGCAGTGCTTAACCGACTGACCTCTGCTGGCTTCCGATTGCAGGACAAAAGCAATACAAGCTCCTTGCCTGGCTCTCAAAGCCCTTCCACCATATTTCCTGTTATTCCTCGTCAGCATCCACCACCTTGCTCTTCCTGTGCATGCCCCGCATCTTCCCACAAGCTCCTCTTTGCTTCTGCTGTTCCTCTTCTCTGGAATGACTTTATCTCTGAACACCCAAATTGTATCTGTCTTCCAAATCTCAGGTCAAATGTCACTGTGTCTACAGAACTTTCCATGATTTTCTTAATACTATCACTTCCTCTGGAGCTCACAGCACCCAGTCTACACCTGCTGAAAGTCATTTATTTAACTTCATATAAGCGCATATTCTCTTCCCTCATCCTATAAAGGTTTTGTAAAGCAGAATTCATGGCTGCTGTATTGTGTTAGTCTTACTGTTGTGCACACAGGTGCAGTCATTCTTGAATACTTGGAAGTGAATTCTAGCTTAATTTCTCTGTTTAAGAAATGTAAAGTGCATTTATTTGTCTCATTCCACAAAGATGCACAAACTGAACCATTTGTGTGAATTGCTTATGGAAAGCAGTTGGCAGTCAGGTCATTTGTCCATCCCCCTGTTTTTGTGGCAGACTTGATAAAAACTATCCTAGAAGGAACAAGTCATCTTTGGACAAGTAGGCTACAAGATCCCGAGTGCCACGGTGGGAAACTGTTAAATAATTTATTGGTCTGGAACAGAACTAGTTGCAAATCTGAACTCCAAATTTTAGTTAAATCAGAAAATGGATAGACATTCCATGATCAGTTTTCTTTTCTTTAACCCTGAGGATGATACTTTTGGAAAAGCAAAACTGTACCTGAGCAGGCAACGTGACAGTGATTCTTCTCCTGTGTCTGCGCTTGTCTGCACCATGTGAAACTGTTAATCTGGAAAATGCCATAGTCAATGCTGCCATCATCCAGGACAGTCTGAGCCGTGGTGTTGTAGTGGCTCTCATAATATGCCATGCAGATCCCTAGAGGGGAAAATGGCCAGAAGTGCCAGTAAAAGAAATGTGTCACTTTGTCTAAACCTGGTCCTGGGGACACAGAGTTGCCTTAGCCATGTTACCTAATTGCCTCTTCCCAATGACCCTTGGGCAGGACAGGGCAGGGAGGGCTCCCATGAGGCACTCGAGGGGCAGGGACAGCACATGAGAAGCTGCACACCTCGCCAGTGATGGAGCCTCATCTAGACTCAAAGTCAGGTCCTCCCCCTGTGATGCCAGCTGGGAAGGCAGTATTTTCCCCTTTTCTCTCTGGTGTCATAAGTATGGGACTTCAGGAATGAGGACATCAGGGGTAGGGGAGGAAGGAGGGGAGGCCCATATGAAAAGGTTGGGAAAAAACAGAAGGGAGCATGGATGGGACCCTCAATATCTCAGAATAGAGATCAAAGACAGAAGGAGAACAGGAAGGAAGAAATCTCACAGTTTCCAAGGCTAAAGCCCCCATAATTGTCCAGGCTGGCCCTTGAAAATATTTTTGCCAGTTTACAACGAGTATAAATTCTGGACTCAGTGACTGTGACCAGGCAGCCAATCAGGGCCAAGATGCTGGCAGTCTTCATCCCCAAAGTCTGTTGGAGGTAGAACCTGTCAAAGATCAGGAGAACAGGTCAGACCATCTTGATTCATCCTAAGATTATGTTTGTCACCAATGGGAACTTCAAAATCCGGCAGCCTCGGTTGTGCACGGCACTGCCTAGATGTTTCCTGTCACTTTTAATCATTCTGAACCACTACCATCAGGGAAAAACAAAGAAAGTACAGACATTGTATACCGCAGGAACAGAGTAAGATTGCGGGGACTTTCCTAAGGCTTGTCCACACTGTTACTTCTAAGTCAATGCTATGCTCCTGGGGTCAGGGAAGCAAAGAAATTAACCATTCTTTATTGACATCCACGTGGAAACCAGAGAGGCCGTTTCTAGGATTCTCATTTTAACCCTATGAATAGAAAAAATAGATTACCAAGGGCAAAGCATTCCCTTTTCGTGCAGAAACAGACCCCCCACTTTAGCCAGAGATGAAATAATGGAAGCCTGTGGGGGCAACTCGAAGATGTATTGTTTGGGGATTTATTGAAGGGAGAGATTAAGTACCTTATCTTTTTTCTATTATCTTTTCTTGATCCATTCCAAATGTGGGAGCATTTAAAAATATCAGTCTTTTATCTCATATTGCAATTGTGATGTTTTTCTGGGCTCCCGCACCACTGCTCTGGGGGGGGTCTCCTAAAAGTCTGGCATATGTTGGGTAAACAAGAGCGGATGGATGATAGGTCACAAGAGGAGGAAAGTGTTGGATGGTGGGCTTGGGGGGCGATAAAGAGACCCCCACTGAATTATTTAAAATAGGAATAGAGTCAAGAGCTCCATCTCTTGCTGGCTGCTGGCTTTCCACAAGCTCTTCCTGTCTTGAAATAATGTCTTCCCCAAATATAGCAATCTTTTTGGAATGGGGGAGAAGTGAAATTTCTGAAAACTGTTCAGAAGCTAGACTAAAAAAAGGTCTGCATATTCAGCAAGGCCAGAGCAGAGAATCACAATGAGGGCTTTAAAGGAATGAAACAATAGAGAACTACATTTCATACGGGGTGTGCAGAATTCATATTTGTGGATGGCAGGGGTCAGCAAAGAGGCCGGCTTTTGTTAGGTGAAGTTTTATTGGAACAAAGCCACACCCATCTGATAATCTATTGTCTACGGCTGCTTCCAAACTACAGCAGCTGAAATGAGTAGTTGTGTTAGAGACTGTATAGACCACAATGCCTAAAACATTTATTATCTGGCCCTTTCCAGAAAACATGTGCCAGTCCCTGGCGTATAGCATTGCTGCCTCTCTGAGAGTCAGACAAATGAGGTTTAACATGCAGAGCTCATAAACAAAGTTGATTTCCATCCCCTGCCTTAAGATCCTACTGGTTTCAAATAAATCAAAACAAAATCCCACAGCAAGGGTGGCCCCAGGCATAATAGTCGACCTCCTTCAAGCCAAGGCTTGACATTGCTGTTTCTTTGGGACAGGTGGCTTCATCAGAGTAACTTAGGTCACATTGAGAAGGCAGATTCCTGGTGCCTGCCCCCAGACACTGATTTCTCAGGTGATTCTGTGGGAGAAACTCTGATCTACTCACTCAATCAGCGACTGACAGCTCACATGAACTTCCTGCCTCCCGTGAAGCCATCTGTGATTCTTACAAGGCACCAATGGTCCTTTCCTCACTCGAGAACCTTAGAGTCACAGAGAAAAAAAGAATTCTTAATTCCTTTGTTTCCAACTGCCTAGAGATTCTAGAATTCTACTTCTTGGGACTTAATATCCTGCACTCTTGTGTTCAGAGGCAGGTGACAACTACATTTTGGGCTTTCCTACCTCTTTTTTTTCTTCTTCCCCCTCAACTACTCAACTTGGCCAGGGCCTCTGACCCAAGTGAGAGCTTATCTTTAAAGCAGTCTCCACGCTTGATCACAAATCCCATCAACAAAGGAAGTTAAGCGTGTACCCCCAGGAAGTGTATATTAAGTTTTAAATCATACTCCTGTACTTCTGTACTAATATGCTATGTAAATTATAAACGTAAATAAAAGCAAAATTTGAAAAAGGATGAGATAGAGTGAAATTAATATTTCAAAAGCTTGTTAACAGCACAAAATTTATTTTCTGCGTTTAAATTGTTATTAGTGAAATATTTTTAGTGAGATCAATATGATTTCATTATTTTTGAAAACTTTGGCTTAACACATTGTGAATCAAGAATTAAAGAACTGGCTTCAAGTTCCATTTATTTTCATGCTCAGATTCAATGACACATTTGAAATTAATTTTCATTGAGATATGTAGATCTAAGTAGATGTTTATTGTTGGCTACACATAACTAGATGTTATATTTTCTTAAATTCTACCCGTTAATAATGCAAAGTTTTACTGAAGTCTATTTTTAAATCTACATAGTATTACACTGTGTGGATTTAATATAACATATTTAGCCAATTCCATATTAATGCACATTAATTTCTTTACTCTGATAAACATATTACAATTAATAATCTTGTACATATGTCATTTGCACCTTTGCAAGAATATCTGTAGAATAAACTTCTGGAAATGGAATTGCTGGGTCAAAAAGTGTTTTTGTCCTTTTAATGGATATTGTCAAATTGCCTTCCACATGGGCTCATCAGGGAGATAAGGCTCTTTCCCCAGTGCCTGGATAGCACACTGTGTTGCCAAAGTTACCAATATTTTCCAATCTGAGATATGAAATATGGTATCTCAGCATAGTTTCAATTTCTACTTCCCTTATTTCAAGCTGGTTGAGCTTTTTTTTTTTTTTTAATGTTTAGGGAACATTTGTGGATCTTTTTCTGTGAATTGTCTATAATGTGAGAGAATGCACAGGTTTATTCTTCAAACGTCTTTTTTCAAAATGCTTTGAAATAGGAATTTTACTAATCACTGAGAAAATAGGGACAAATTAAGTGCCTTTTTATTCTCCAAAAACTCCTGTTTAGCAAGTCAGTGTATACAAGGTAAGTATGCAAAAGTCATTCATATTCTTACATACCAGCAATAAAAATAGAATTTAAAATTTAAAAAAATACCATTTACAATAGCCCTCAAAAAGTACTTAAATTTAAGTCTAACAAAATATGTGCAGGATCTACATGCTAACAATTATAAAATAGATAAAAAATCAAAGAAGATCTAAATAAATGGAAAAGATATACCATGTCCATGAATTTAAACATTCAATATTATTAAGGTTTGATCTACACATTCAATGAATCCCAATCAAAATCCCAGAAAATTGTTTTGGAAATATCAATAAGATGATCCTAAAACTTTTGCAAAAAGACAAATGGACTAGAATAACCAAAACTATTCCAAAAAAAAAAAATTTTTGAAGGATCCCTACTACATAATTTTAAGACTTAATTATAAAGCTGTAGTAAAAAAAACAGAGTGGTATTGGTGAAAAGATAGACACACAGATCAACATAGCACAATAGAGAGCCCAGAAATAGACCTATAAAAATGTAGCCAACTAAATTTTTATGAAGATGCAAATGCAATTCAATGGAAAAATGATGGTCTTTTCAACAAATGGTGCTGGAACAATCAATGGCTGTCTATGTGCAAAACAACAACACTGAAAATAAAGCAAGCCATATTGAAGGACACATATCTCATACCTTGTATGAAAATTAATTCAAAATGGATCAAAGACCTAAATGTAAAAAGTAAAACTATAAAACTTGTAGAAATTAATGTAGAAAATCTGCAGGTCCTTCAGTTAAGCAATAAAATTTTAGATACAATATCAAAAGCACAATCCATGAAAGAAAAAAAATCATTAATTGGACTTGATCAAAATTTTAAAACTTTGCTTTTTGAAATATGCTGTTAAGAGAGTGAAAAAACTAGCTATAAATTGGGAGAAATATTAACAAATTACATGTCTGATGAAAGCCTTGTATCCAGAACTTATAAAAGACTCCTAAAACTTAACAATAGAAAAAAAAATCCCAATTAAAAAATTAGCAAACAATTTAGACATTTCATTAAAGATGACATACAAATGGCAAATAAGCATATGCTAGGGAAGTGTAAATTAAAACCACAATTAGATATCACTTCTCACCAATTAGAATTGCTAAAAATTAGAGAAACAGATAATACCAAATGATGATGAAGAAGCAGAGAAATGAGAACTCTCACTTATCACTGGAGAAAATGCAAAATGGTACAGTCACTTCGGAAAAGAGTTTGGCAGTTTCTTTCAAAGCTAAACATAGACTTATCACACAAATGAACCATCACAGTCCTAAGTATTTAAGTTAACTGAAAATTTATGTTTGCACAAAAATGAGTTAACTAATGTATATAGCAGCTTTACTCATAATCACTAAAAACTGGAGGCAACCAAGGTGTCCTTCAACAGGGGAATGTATAAACAAACTGTGGTATATCCATACAATGGAATAGAACTTAGCAGTAAAAAAAGCAAGTTATTGATTCTGATGGAGCTCAGAAAATGATACTCCAAAGTACGGTGCTTTGGCATGCTGAGTACTTTGAACTTAAGGACATTGGAAAGGCCTCAGACACGAAGTTTCACTTTGACCTTCTCCTGCCCTTCTTTCTTCTTGCTCCCCTTTTCCCCTGCAAGGCAAACCATAGAAGCTAGAATTCCTTTTCCCCAAGGCAGCTCATAGAAACCAGAACCCCTCTTCTCTAACACCAGCCATGAAACCTAGAAATATTACTCTAACTATTCCCTACCTTTCTGTATAAGAGTTGGCCATAGAAAAATTCCTTGACTTATCTTGTCTGACAGTAGGTCATAAGACCCTCATCTCAGAAGGTGTCCTGCCCCATAGTCAGAAGAAAAGAATACTACACAGAGTCCAAGAAGAATCCGAGCAGACACCCTTGCTAGTTTTTCCCACTCGGTCTATTATTATTAGATCACAACATTTCTACATGGCTTTCTTGAAACTAAACATAAAATAGACATTTTCCTTTGTGTCTTTGGGTCTTAATTCTGAAGGCTCCTATATCATGTGAAAAGTTGATTAAATAAATATGGGTTTTCTTTTTTTTAACCTGTCTTTTGTTATAGAGGTGTCCGCCCTGTCCTTTATGATGTGGAGGAAATGTATAACACCTTCCCAGCCCCACAATTCCCACAACAGCATGGATACAACTTAAATGCATCTTGCTAAGTGAAAAAAGCCAAAAGACTATTCATTATACAATTCCATATATGAGACATTATGGAAAAGACAAAACTATGGGGATAGAAAACAGATTAGCTGTTTCCAAGGGTTGGAGAGGGGTTGACTACAAAGGAACCATATAATGGAAATTTTAGGTCAATGGAGTTGTTTTCAATAGTACTAAAGTAGTGGATACATGACTTCATGAATTTGCCAAAACCCATAGAACCATAGACCACAAAGAGTAGAGTTCAT
>NW_007731940.1:110273-112335 GCF_000696425.1 Galeopterus variegatus
ACATGACTTCATGAATTTGCCAAAACCCATAGAACCATAGACCACAAAGAGTAGAGTTCATTGTACACGATTTTTTTAAAAAATCAACTAGGATCTGGGGGATTCCAGGATTAAATTCAGGCTGTGAAAAAAAAAGACCTAACCATATTAGCAATGTACGACATAATCACTGAAGGAGCTGGGGAGAGAGTTACTGTTGTAGGTAACTTTGGGAAACAGTGTTTTAACTGTATGTTTTAAGTCTAAAGACAAAAAGATCTGTACATAAATGCTGAACTTTGGTTGGTAAATTTGTTTCTCACAGTGAATAAAGGCTAGCAATTCTGGAAAACTACTTTACATGTACACTAGAATTAAACAAATGAGCAAATAAATTGTAGATAATGGAAACCAGATTTCACACTGTCAGAAAGAAGCTGCAAATAAGCAAAAGAGGAAGGCTAGAATAAACCCTGTGGATTAGAGTCTGATGTATCTATATTCAGACAAATAGATAAATATAGGAATCAATATAGGTATGTGTGTATACATGAGTTAATATACATGCATTTATTTCTTAACTGTACTTGCTGAAGAGACCTAAAGACAGTGACATTCCGGTGGCAATGAGCATGCTCAGCACCTGGATCTTGCTTCTGGTACCATTGTCCAATGAAAGGAACCAGGACTTCTTGGAAAATTAGATGATTTTTAGGACTGGGGCAGGGATGATGCTAGATGAGCCTGGAGCATCCTGTTGGTGCCAGAAAATAAGGAAATTCTGTGTGAGAGAGAGAGAGACAGACAGACAGACAGAGGAAGGAACAAGGAACATATCAAAGGGACACAGGAGCCAAACTGAAAAAACTCCCAATGGCCAAAACTGGGACAATTTGACCAATAAAATAAATAACTATAGCAATGGATTATAACTCAGAGAGCGAAATAAATAGCTATGAGTACATACTGGTATAAATAAATGATTGAATAAATATATGGGAAGAAGGGACTGGTCAATTACAGAAGAATTATAAATAATCTATGTAGATAATTCCCCCCTTCAGGAAATGGAGATTAATTTTCCTCCTTGAGTAGAGGCTGGTCTTAGTTATATGCTTCTAACAGATAGAGTGTGGAAAGGGGAAAATAGTAACTTCATGGTGAAGAAACGTAGTAGACTCCACCTTAGCCAAGTGGTGAAGGTTAAGCTCATCGGGGATGAGTCATGTTATAGCACCTAACGTAATGTGAGGACAAGGGCATCTCACCTCTTTGGTTTTCCTCCCCCAAACCCACAACCCCAGTCTAATCATAAGAAAACATTAGTAAAACTCCACATGAGGAACATTCTGCAAAATACATGACTGGTACTTTTCAAATGCATCAAAATCACGAAAAGCAAGACTGAAATTATTACAGACTACAAGAGACTAAGGAAACATGATTACTAAATACAATGTGGTGTCCTGGGTTGGATCCTGGGATAGAAAAAGGATGTTAGGAAAACTGGGGAAATCTGAATAAAACCTGTAGTTAACAGATCACACCAATGTTAATTTCTTAGTTTTGACGAGTGTGCTGTGGATAAGTAAGATCATGTTAGGGAAGCCGGATGAAAGGTATAGGAGGACAGTCCGTACTATCTGTGCAACTTTTCTGTAATTCTAAAATTATCCAAGATAAATTTAATACTCCACTAGTTAGCATACTGCTGATAGCCACTTACCAAAGAAAAGCTGAGCAAATACTTGTTTATTGTAAAATAAAATGATTAATCCCTAACTATGACTGCACTTTTAACTACTCTGCCAATGAGAGACCCAGCAAACACGTGGCACAAAAGATTTCCGAAGTCATTCCTCTTCTCTTTACAAATTATTGTGAAGATTCTATTATTTAAGGGCCTCATTTTCATAAAACTAACCGTATTAACTTTGTCCTACTGATAGTCTGATCCTACTTATTTTTTGTATAAAATGGGACCATATTGGTGATATCCTGTGCGTTCTAAATTGCCTTATATTGCAATAAATAAAAAGGAATAAATGGATACATTATTCTCAATCCACTGATCTGGGGCCAG
>NW_007731940.1:112823-115101 GCF_000696425.1 Galeopterus variegatus
TTGCAATAAATAAAAAGGAATAAATGGATACATTATTCTCAATCCACTGATCTGGGGCCAGACAACACAGGTAGAAGATTCCAGCTGCTAAACTGACTTACACATTTACCTACACAGAGCAATCAGCCGCAAAGGTCAGACCAATGCAACAAATAGACGTGGGCATCTCAGTGGTGATGATGGCAGCAATGGCTTTAAATGTGAGCTGTGTTTGGTTTTTGTCATGGTAAAATACACGTAACATACAATTAACTATCTTAACCATTTTTAATAGTAGAATCCAGAGCACTAAGTACATTCGCGACGTTTCACATCCGTCGCTACTTTGTAGTTCCAGAACTTCATCACCTTAAGAGGAAACCCATAAAGCGGTCACTGCCCATTTCCCACTCCCCAGGCCTGGTAGCCACTGACCTGTGTTCTGTCTCTACGGATTTACCTATTGTGGGTATTGCCTACAAATGGGTCTGCCATGTTTTTACCAGTGTCTTTCAAAGCGTGGTCCCCACCGCCAGGCTGGGAACCACTGGAAAACTGTGTTAAAATTTTCTTGATCTCAGTCTACCTCTACTGAATCCGAATTGGAAGTGTGGGGGCTAGGAATCTGAGTTTTCACATACTCTCCAGGTGATCAGAATGCCCACTAAAGTGTGAGAGTTTGCACAGCTAGTCCCCTCCCTGTCTCCTGTTAATATTGACACTGCCGATGGCCTATTCCCTTTGAGCTCACCTGGGCAAATGGATTCACAACCTAGCATTAATCACTGAGATTAACTCAAGGTGTAAACTTTTCCAGGAGAATTGCAGTATTAACTGAGAAAGAATGCAGAGTCTTAAGCCACTTTCATGGTTTTCAAACTGTGTTCTTTGGAGACTAAAAGCCCTATGGAGGTGCCTCAGGAGCCCCCACACCCTGCCGTCCAGCCCCATACCAGGAGGTCTGAGCCACTGGGAGGTCAACAGACTCACCCGCATCCTCAGGGCAATCTGACTTGCTCTCTAGCTCTACTTTTTGTGGGGGTAGGGAACATGGAGGGAGCTTGGATGTTGGGAATCTGAATAAGATTTAGTTTCAAATCTGTTTAAAAACGAAAAGATACTGCCTTAACCCAAATCAGTAAGCTCCTAAGACTCAGATTTCTGACATTATTATAGACCAGTGGGGGAGCCATTATGCCATCCGGGGGCTGATAATGGCTACGTCTGATAGGAGTCTAGGGATTGTGGCAGGTCCCGTTATTACTAATACAGCACCGCCAGGGTTAACACAGCAAAAAATGTTTCGTCAAGCATGCAGAGATAGACTGTAGAAAAACAAACTTCACTGCTATGTCATAACCCTTGGCCTACCCTCCTATAGTTATTCTGTTACCACCTCCACTATTTTAGGCTTGTACAAAGATGGTACAACTGCCATATAAGCTTATTTCAAAAATCCAAACACAGAAGAGTTACCAGCTATATCACAGCAGAGAATTGGTCTTTGCCCTCTAGATCTTTCTAAAAGTGACCACACATGGCTTTCTCCATCGGTCATTTGAGACCCACCCATATATCTTGATATCCCACTTTATCAACACTGTACTCTTTTCTAGATTTTTGTAGGGTTCCAATCTGTGAGTCTGATGGATGGCAGGAGGTCACCAGAATTGCAGAGTAACCCAACCTTACAAAAGGATGTGTACTTTGATAAAAATTCAAGGCTACCATCTAGAGTGCTTTCTCTGAAATAAGAAGGAAAAAGGGTAAAAATTTTCTTTAAAAATCTTTTTGTTCATAGTTTTTTTGAATAATATTTTTGTTTAATTTCACAGTTTTCATTGCCATGGATAGGATAGAAACAGTTTCATGTGTAGAAGAAACTAGAAGATTAAGAATGCAAGCTCTGAAATCAGATTGCCGGGATATGAACTTATGCCCTGCCAACTACTAATCGTTACTTTATCTTCTCTGTGCCCCGTTTGTCTTGTCTGTAAAATGGAATAATAACAGTGCCTTCTTCAATAGGGTGGCAATGAAGACCAAATGGGAAAATATGGGAAGCTATTAGAATAAAGCCTGGCACATCACAGGAGATCAACATGTATTGATTATCATCATTAGTACAGATCGCTACTATGACGATTATTATAACATGGTGAAGAAAATGAAGTCTTAGGCAAAAGCAACAGGCAGATTTGACAGTTATTTTGGTGAAGAAATATGAGGCCATTCAGCTTTCACATTCATTCATCAGTAAGGGTTAGGGGTATTTTCTAGTAAGAGTAGGAGTTCATAG
>NW_007731940.1:116700-117380 GCF_000696425.1 Galeopterus variegatus
CCCTTTTTACAAATTAATTGGGAAATGTACGTCTGTTCACAGTAGACAATTTTGATTAAGGAATTCAGTCCCTTTTAGAAGTTGTCATTTTTTTCACAATCTTTGGAAAAAACGTTTCCCCATCCACTTTAAGTCACAGCTCCTTCTCCCCACAGCCCCCCAAATGAAGGCTGGCCACCATTTCTCCTCCGTTCAAGGAGCAGTGGATTATCAGCCCGATTTCATAAGGCACACCCACCTAACTGTCTCCTCATTTTATAGCTATGCCAAGTATGTACATGGCATGGGATTTTACACTTTGCGCCTTAAACACTCAACATTTTAGACAAAAGATAGCGCTGGCTGCAGATCTACGTTTTCACTGCAGAATTTGTGCCACTAATGAAGTTGCATGAGAAAAGTCAAAGATCCAAGATTGCATGGAAATTCTGTGTGCTAACCCAGATGGGGTAATAATATTTGATACTAGCTCAACCAAGCATTCCACAAATGTTAAAAATCATGGGTACTTCCAGGGGGTTATTATTTCTAATTTCATTTGGTGGTCTGGGGAAACTCTCGCTCCTTTAGATTTTTCCTTTGACTGGTAACCTGGTTTGTGGAATATTTGGACCTCTTGTCTCTGGTTTCTGCACAATTCATGCATTTTCCTGGCCTTTAGCGTCTTCACTAACCAGCAG
>NW_007731940.1:119359-120306 GCF_000696425.1 Galeopterus variegatus
GGAGCTCTGTCACAACTAACTGCTTCCTTTTGTCTCATAAAACTGCTATCTACATCAATCTGTGTTTATTTTTCTCCCATGTTTTAATTTGCTTAATGGACTTCAGCTGAAGACTTTCCTCAACGTCTAAGAAAGTCAAGTCTGATAAACCCCTAAGGATTTAGCCGTCATAGTTCAGCACTTTTTGGATTATTTTGTCTGACTTTCATCTTTGCTGCTGCAGAAACGGTGACTTGGAGCTGCATGGAACTAACCCCATAGCTTTGGAGCCTGGGAGGTGACACACTAGACAGGTCACGTTCTGTCCCTCCTTATGTCCTTCTGTCTACTTTGTCTCAATGGTCTTCTACCCTCTTTTTTTGGGGGGGGGGTTGGTGCTATTTTACTCTCTCTCATATACTTTTCCCATACTTTCTTTAACTTATTCATAGACAAGAAAATGATACAGCCTTCCATCTCAGTTTGTACCATACCAAGAGCTGGAACAGTTAATGATGAATGAGATGTTACCCATGTCTTCAAGCAGTTCATATTCTAGAGAAAATGAGCACTGGACACACGATGGATGGTGAAAGGAAATATATGGCTTTTGAGGGGATCGTGGAAAGCTAAGTTGAGAGAAGTAAGGTCAGCTGATGATGGAAGGTTTTGATGGCAAGGCTGAAGGCTGAAGAGTGTCACGTTCTGGAGTTCGATACTCAGATCATCTTCATCAGAAACAACTGGCTGACTTGTCAACTACCCCAATTATTGGTTTAGAAACCAGAGCTAGTGACTCACTATTTCTGGGGCAGGGCCCAGGAATCTGCATTTTCATCAAATTCCTCATTTAATCAGAAGTGAGAGAATCACTGACTAAGCAACAGGGAGCTTTGAAATTCATGAATTTTGGGCCGGCCCGGTGGCGCACTGCTACAGTGCGCCGCTTGGGAGTGTGGTGGCGCTCC
>NW_007731940.1:121341-122785 GCF_000696425.1 Galeopterus variegatus
AAAAAAAAAAAGAAATTCATGAATTTAAAAAATTCTTTTATTGTTAAACTTCCTTCAGATGTTTTAACTGTGTCTTTATAGCATATTTTAATAGGTGAGTGTAATCATTTTGCATCTATTGTGTTTTTTGACACATTGGGCTTCTTCCTACAAACTTTCTGGTACCATGATTTTTCATTGCCTATTTTTTTCTACTTTGCTTACATCTGTTGAATTTATAGAAAAAAATATTTTTTAGTTCTTCTTGTTTTGGATCTGCTTTTCCCCCCCATATGCTGGTTTGAATATTATAGCTTGTATTTCTTCGCTTTTAGGAAAAATTTCATTTTCATGTCTATATTCTATTTTACATTTTCCTAACGATACCTAAAGTTATCCAAGTGCCTCTGTTTTCCTCCTAAACAACAAAGGCTCTGTTCATTGGTAAGCACGTTTTACCTACTTTCCATCTTATCTCTCCATCTTCATGTTACTGCTATCTAGAATTTTAGGTCTATCTCCTTCAAGACAAAATATAATCAATTATTTAATATTTTCTTATCAGTACAGTAGTCCCCCCTTATCTGCACTTTCAATTACCCCTGGTCAACCGTGGTCCAAAAATACTCATGGAAAGTTCCAGAAATAAACGATTCATTATTTTTAAATTGAGCACTGTTCTGAGTAGCATGACGAAATCTCAAATCATCCTGCTCCCCATCCCGCTTGGGACAAGAGTCCTGCCTTTGTCCAGTGTACCCACACCCCTTAGTCACTCAGTAGCCATCTCAGTAATTAGATTGACTTTCATGGTATCTCCACGTTTGTGTTCAAGTGACCCTTATTTTCCTTAATAATGGCCCTAAAGCTCAAGAGTAGTGATACTGACAATTTGGGAATGCCAAAGAGAAGCTGTAGAGTGCTTCCTTTAAGTAAAATGGCTAAAGTTCTGGACTTAATAAGGAAAGAAAAAGAATCGTAACTGGAAGTTGGTAAGATTTACAGTCAGAACCAATCTTCTATCTTTGAAATTGTGGAGAACAAAAAAGAAACTCATGCTAGAATTACTGTCGCACCTCAAACTTCAAAAGTTACAGCCACTCTGTGTGACAAGTGCTTAGTTAAGATGGAAAAGGCATTAAATATGTAGGTGGAGGACATGAACGAAACATGTTCCATCTGATGGTGACCAGGCTCGGCACTACTCACGGTGTCAGGCTTCCACTGGGGGTCTTGAGGGACACTGGTGTAGTGGATGAAGAGTACTCGAGGATTCATCTGGTTACATGACAGGCACACCTCACCCAGTTAGTATTACCTGCATTTATCAACTACCTTAACAAGCAAATTTGATATTGAGTTACATTTGACTTTTCTCAAAAAACCAATTTGGGGGCCGGCCCAGTGGCGCACTGCTGCAGTGCACCGCTTGGGAAGCACGGCGGCGCTCCCGCCGAGGGTTCGG
>NW_007731940.1:123308-132651 GCF_000696425.1 Galeopterus variegatus
TACGGGCGCGACACTGAGGGTTGCGATCCGTTGCCGGACACGAAAAAAGACAAAAAGGAAAAAAAAAAACAAAAACAAACCAATTTGACTTCAGAGGAATTCAACTTTAAAACAGTCCACGCAGGCCTGATAGGATGGACATCAGTGCAGGGGACGAGATGACAGGTGGTTGACAGCAGAGCTCTGGAGCAAGACTGGCTGGACTCTAATCTCAGCTCCTTCCCATACTTCTTACACAGTCTAGGACTCTCTGTGCCTCAGTTTCCTCATCTGTAAGATGGAGAAAATAATAGAACCTCCTTTATACAGTTGTTGTCAGCATCGAGTGAGTCAAGCTGTGTGACATGTCCAGACATTTTTGGGCATGCGGTAACTGCTTGGTGACAGCCATTATTATTACAACTGCAACGACTACTGAGTTGACAATTTTGAAGATGATGATATGATGTGTGTCTGTTAAAAATAATTAGTTTCCCTGTGATGGTTAATTTTATATGTCAACTTGACTGGGTCATGGGGTCCAGACTTTGGTCAAACACCATTCTGGGTATGCTGAAAGGGTGTTCCTGGATGAGATTTCAATTAGTAGGCTAAGTAAAGTAGACTGCTCTCCCTAATTTGGGTGGGCCTCTTTCAATCAATTGAAGACCTAAACAGAGCAAAAAGGCTGGAAGAGGGAACTTCTTCTGCCTGACTGCCTTGAGCTGGGACATTGGTCATTTCCTACCTTTGAACTTTTCTTGAGTCTCAAGACTGCTGTCTCATGGACTGGAATCTTACACCCCTGGCTCTCCTGGTTACCCAGCTTGTCAACTGCAGATCTTGAGACAGGTTGGCATCCATAATCATGTGAGCAATTCCTTATAATAATGCTCTTTCTCTCTCCATATATATACATCCTATTGGTTGTGTTTCTCTGGAAAACCCAGACTGATCTACTCTTTCTCTTCTAGCTGGGCTTTGCATGTGTGTAGGTGCACAGCAAGGTTGTGACCCACCTTGTCATCAGTCTTAGCTTTTGAGCATGCTGATGTCACAAATATGTATAATCAATTATGTTTCAATAAAAAAGATTATTAATATCAATATCTGTAGGCCAGATGATATCTTCTTGTAGACACGGACTTTAACGTGATTACAGAGGGTGCCTTTCATTTGTGGAGTATTCTCTTCCATCACCATAATTGCAGACATTAAGCACGAAGCAGCATTGGTCTGAGTCCTTCAGAAGCCTGTGGGTCCCGATGTCACTGAGCCTGTTTCTCGCACATTGCTCTCCTTTCCTAAATTCATTCATCTCAGTTTCTAGACACAGTGGGACTGGCCTTTTATCCTGTCGTACATTTGTAAGATTCAAAGAATAAACTTCGACTTTGGGGACATTAGATATAAACCATGAAGACTGCTCAGTAACCTTCTCCACTCCAGTGGGACGAGGCTGTGTCCTTGCCCCTTTCCAGGCCTGGGCACCAGATCCTCAGGACAATGCTGGAGTAAACAAATCCTTCCTCTACTGTGATGATTCCGCTCCACAATATTTATTCTTTGCAGAATACACTTCTGTTTCTGACTCTTTCACTTTTATTTTCCTTTACATTGATGGTTCTTAACCTTTTTGGAGCTGTCTCCTCAGAATCTGATGAAAACCACGGCCCTAGAATGATGTATACTCACACGTAAACATGCAAACCCTCATAGGGAGTTCGCCCCTAAAGCTTGAGGTGGGTCCCCTTAAGAATCTCCACACTAGATGGTTGTCAACACATCAAACTTGGCAAATCCTGGTTCTTTTCTGCGTTTCCAAGGAAGTTGAATTATTCTACTGCCCTGTATTCCCCTCTCCCGATGGTTTAGAAATGAGATCCTGAGGTGTCTGTTTCAATCTGTGGAAAGCGTTTTCATTGC
This sequence comes from Galeopterus variegatus, assembly GCF_000696425.1. Lineage (NCBI taxonomy): Eukaryota > Metazoa > Chordata > Mammalia > Dermoptera > Cynocephalidae > Galeopterus > Galeopterus variegatus. The sequence continues at coordinate 125,214 of NW_007731940.1, forward strand.
CAGTTAAATACCAACTGAAGAAAGCCAGAGGAGATTTAATGAAACTGAAAATGTGTTTGTCATCTCATTTCTCAAGGAACTATTTCACCAACTGAAAGACAAATGTGCTGAACGTAATGTGTCTTCTTCGTGGACTCGATCACTTTAAACAGAAACTGACTTCAAATCCTTACACTACAACATTCCCTTCAAAAACACGTGAAAGGCTTAGTTCTGTGTCATTTCCTTATTTTCCCTCAGAAGACATAATTTGTTTCTTTAAATATTTGATGTTCTCACATCAATATTTTCTTTGAAATGGGTAGATTTTGACATATTGCCAGGAAAATTGCTTTGCTAGAAGCGTAAAGTCATTTTATCTCACATGTTTCCTTCCAAATGTTTGATAGCAATAAACATTTCTGAAGAAACTCATTATTTTGAAATACAATTTGAACTAGGAGTTCACAAGTTGATAAATGGTGCACCATTAATTTAATTTCTGTTGCTCTTTCAAGCTATTTAGAGTGAAAACTGTTGGAAATAAATTGTAATGTAGGGGGAGCATAGAATATAAGTAGTAGAATTGTAGAAAAATATAACCTTAATGTACGCAGTCTTGTAACAATGCATAAGCAATGCAGCTTATCAGGGGCTGTGACAAGGGTCAGGCCCGAGCACACTAAACATTAATAGCCCCCACCGGTTCCAGGAAATAGCTGGTTCAAAGCCAGGCCCCGAGGAAGGTAAACAATTGAGAAATGCACTAAAGGGGTGCCAGCCTGCTAAAACCCACCTGTAAACCCAAAAGGCGCCAGCTGAAGCCCACCTATAAATCTAAAAGCGCCACAGATAACCAACAGTTGATCCTATCACAATATCTGTTCAAAAAAAACTGTATAAAAGCTGCTTGCATTGTGAATTTGGGGTCGCTTATGTCTTGAATGCGGGGCAACCCCAGCTTGCTGGAAATAAAAACCTCCTGCTATTGCATCGATCTCTGCCTCCTGGTCTTTGTGAGATGAGCCTTCCCGAGAAATAGGATTCATGCTTTCGGGCCAGTCTTACAAAAACCTGGAAAATGGACCACCATATTTGTGATGAATGCTGGAATATGAAAAATGGTGGGGTTATATTCATCCTTCTGGGCCAGATGTCTCCAAGTCTGGAGACAAATAATCAGGATTTATAAGAATTTCAAAGACAATGTCCTTAACTGGGCAACACAGACCTGGCCCCAGGTAGAATTATCTAGTCGATCGCTTTCTGGCTGTCTTGCCACCCACCTCTTCCTCTAGTGGTATCCTGACTCCATCCTCCCACCTCCCTGCCTGGAAGTACCCAGCATCCTGATAATGTCCTTGCTCCCCAGGCTGCCTTTGCTGTAGCACCCTGTCCTGGCACATAAGCCTTAGCAGTGATACATTCTTTAAATCTCTGCCTCTGCTTCAATAACATTAACATTCACCTGCCCTCTTCTCTTTCCTCCAAGGCCTATTATCTGTTCTTCACGCCCAAGATTAACAATAGCTCACTGGACTTGATCCCTCTCAAATGAAGTATCTGCCTTTTAAAATGAGTCTTCTGTGATTTAACCATACAGGGGAGAAGAAGATTGTGAATTATGGACGCTGTGCTGGAGTAGTGTGAAGGAGATTTTGATTACAAAAGGTCTCAAATAGCTTCACATCTACAGAGGAAGGAATGCTACCGGTAGTGCTGTTGGTGACACTTCTTAAAGACCCACCTTCCAGACCAAATTTTTCTTAGTCTGGATTGGAAGTCAGACAAACGATTTTCTCCCAGCTCATCTGAAAAGCGAGCTGGGTATAGGTATCCTCCGGTGGCAGCGATTACAGCAGCTGCAGTGAGGCCAGAATGTAAGGACAAAGATACTCTTGGACACAGAGGACATTTCCTAGACTGATGGACAACGGGTGTCAACCCTCAGTGCCACAGTGTAACATCTGGTGTTTCCAGAATAAAAGTAGAATTTTTGTGTTCAAACATGTCTAAGATAACAAATGTGCTAGCCAGACTTGTGGGAAGGGTGGAGAAAGATGGCCAGGGTGGGAAGTTTTATCTATTTCTAATACGTATCTTCTCTTGATGGAACTCTTGTACCAGCTTTCTAGGAAGACTGAAATGATCTTTAACCTTTTCTTTTTGGGATGGGGGAGGGGAGGAATATATTCATGGCATCATCACTTTTGATGTAATGAAAGATATCAGGACTGTATAGATCTTACAGAAAGTTCTAGAAAATCTTAGAAAGGTCCATTAAAATTCAAGAGTCTTTGCAAGGCATTTTTTTAAAGTCAGAAAAGATACCCCTAAACTCAGCTTCCCCATTCCTTAGATGGATCTCAGAGTCTCTTACTTCACTTTGCAAAAAAAAAAAAAAAAAAAGAAAAAGAGTATTTTACTTTCTGGGAGCCTGTTATGAATATCATTGCAGCTAATAGGAGTTGAAAGCCTCTTTTGTGGGAAATCTGTGAGCTTCCTGTTGCCTCAATGTTTGTAAGGAAGGACTTTGTAGTGTTCCCAGGCAGAGAGTCACAATTTGCATTTTGGAAATATAAACAAAGCAAGTACAGAAATGAAGATGGGTCCCAGGACTCAGGAACAAAAACAAGACACACACACACACACACACACACACACACACAGAGCCACATACAAATAAGGGTAAGTCAGGCCAAATCCATAATCACTATGCTGGGTTGATTGCAACAATTTATGACAATTGTCTGAAAATTGGTGCTTTGAAAACTGATGATTAGGGAGCCTGGAAGGCCAGGCTGCACTTTCATTAGTTAACTAGCACATGCCCACACTGTTGGTTCTTTTAAGAAAGTGGAGCAAGCAGTCTCATCCTCGTTGCTGCTTTGGAGACATTTTGCACATGTTTTTTTAATAAAACTACACTGTGTAACTTGCTGGGTCAATAGTGGAGCAGAAAAAAACATTTCGCTTTGCAAACCAAGTGTCCAAAACTCCAGATTGCCTTAGAGGCCAAGTGAAGTAAGGGGTTCATTCTAATTAGACCACTTGTGCTCTCTAAGCACTTTCCTTGTTTTCTCCAATTTGTCGAAATTTCCCCCCTTGTCCTCTAGTGTTTCTCTGTGTTCTCCCCGTCACTACTAGAATATTTTCCAAATGAATATAAATTTCATGTTTAGAGTTTCAAAGATCTGGAAAGAAGATTCAGGGTAGTACCTCTGAGCATAACCATGCCTGTCTCGGGGTAGAAAAGTTATGTATGCCTTTCACAACAGGGTGCAAAACACATGCCATTAAATTTCAGCACATGACAGGAGCATAGCAGCTTCCTTTTTCTCTGAGGCCACGGAAAGAAATCAAGATGACTCCGACCTTGTCAGCTTGCTTTGGCTACTGCATAGACCTGGGATCCCAGAATTACTTGGTGCAAACCGTTGACCTCTTTTTCGTTATCTGTGTAAGAGATTTAGGTAAACACACACATTAGATCTTTTACATTCCCATACATACATTTAAATACAAAACCTATGTGTGAATGGGGTTTAATCCTTCTCATTCTCATGCAACCGTGTAAATATGTTGGCCAGTTGCCATGATGGTGCTCACGTGTCCCTACAAATGCACATTTAGAATAGTCCTCGATTCTTTCCACTGCATGACAGAGCTGGCCTGCGATAACCCTGCAAACTCACAGCACAGAGCTATGTCATAGAATTCTTATTTTTTGAGAAAATTTCTCTAATCCTTAATTCCTTTCCTTTGTAGATCAGCAAAAAAATAAAATAAAATTATACTTTCTATCTTTGACTCAACTTGATGAGGCCTAGCAAAAATAGGAAATGATACAAGAACCTGTTTTTCAGAGCTGCTGAAATGAACAGGGTGCATGACAATATGTGAGGGAAGAGGGTGACTCAGAAGGAACAAAATATGTGGGTGCAGGTGCAGGACGTAGGTGGCTTTTTAAAATGTGAGTTTCTAACAGGTGTTTTTAAAGAATTTGTAAGAGGAGATTCCAAACAGGGTTAGTACTTTGTGCCATTCCCCACCTGCTCCATTCATATCACTTAATGAAAAACTGGCTTGAAGAAGGAGCCAGAAGAACTCCTTGACTGTCCACCCCCACGAGCAGTCTGCTTGATTGCTCTGTGCCTCTGTGTCTTCCTCCGTGAGAAGGCTACTGTCACCAAGAGGTATGATGTGACGATGCGTCTGTCAGCTTCTTGAGGACAAGTGTCGTGCCTTATTCATCTTTGTACCCCAGCACACAGCATAATGTCCCTAGAACTAGATGGCCATTGGAGGAATGGTGTGTGCCTCTACTTTTTAAGAGCCCCCACCTTTCTGAGCCTGTTTTCAGGGTACAGCTCACAGGAGCCCTTCCCAGGGGATTACAGGGTGCAGAGAATCCCAGGGATCGCTGGAGGGAGCTGGGCCACACAGGAACACCTTGGACAAGTGACACATGGGCAGACAGCTGGACCACAAGTTGGGGAACAGAGGCGGGGCATGGGAGGTGTGGGGCATTTTCTCTGGGTTCTCCTGGGTGAGATGGGAATCCGTAGGGTTCTTCACAAGGCTGTCGGGCTGTGGCCAGCAGTTGAGAAACTGGGATAGGAGAAGCAATTGGCTTCTCCCACCCCCCTTCTCCTCTGGGCTGTCAGCTTCTACCACAGTTTCAGATCTCTGTCCCTTCCAAGCCCTGGACGACTCCTCAGTAGAGTTGGATACTGCAAAGCCAAGAGGCTCCGGGAAGGTCTTTCAGTGACTTGAGGCCATTTTTATAAAATCCTTGAAAAATCTCCTACCACCTCTCAGCTGAGTACCTGGCAGAATTCCAGATGCCACCCATACCCTTTCTCCAACTCCCCTGTATTGTTGTTTCCACCTTGATCTTTGCTTTCATTTCTGGAAATTTCCTTTATTTCCTTCCACTCTGAGGTGCAAGATTTCCAAAACAGCACATGGCAATGGTGGGTGGTCTAACCGCAGGTACTGCAGGGTGGGAGGAGGAGCAGGGAGGGTGAGCAGGGTGTGTTTTTAAAGTGGCATCGATGGCAAGCATGGGCTTTTCCTAAGGTACCCACCGTCAACTGAGAGGGACGACTGGGAGGTGCCGAGTGGGAAGCAGTTTGAGGTGTGCAGGAGAAAGAAGCCAGCTGGTCAGCAAGAGGGGAAGCACAGGCCTGTAGCAGTGGGGTTCCCAGCAGTGTCTGAACTTGTTCTCTAGAAGAATCAGTGTCGTTCTCCTGGTCTCAGGGCTCCCTCAGTGAGGAAAAGGTGATTTCTCTCCACCAGCACATGTAAAAGAGTTAAATCAAAGAGAGTGATGGTAGAATTAGGCTCAAGCGGAGAAAGGATGTCACGATTTGCCATGGTCCTACTTGAATCCCATTAAAATTGCTCTTGCCCTTCAGGGCCTGGCCTGGCCCACTCTTTAAACTTGAGATCAACCAAATGTCTCAGCATGTGAAATCCACCTAGAGCCTCCACTGGAGAGTGTCATCCTCAATTTCTGTCCTGTTCGCTAAATTTGGGATAGACCGGATATGTTTTCTCCTGAAAATACTATTTTGGGAAGGAAGAAAAAAACTCATCTCATAATAGATTGTTGTCACTTTGTTGAGTGCAAAAGAGATGGGAGCGTGGATTACAGGGTGCAGAACACTTGGGTTACTGGTGGAGGGGGTGAGGAGAGAGAAGGTTGGGATTCTGGGGATCCCTCAATGGGCAGCCAGCCCCCATGGGGGAGCAACAGGCAGGCCCCTGGGAGGGCAAGGGTGAGTGGGGGCAGGGGGGAGGCCATGACCTTTGCTCATCCCTACAACATGGCCTTGAGTCATCAGTCTGCCTGACTTGACCTGGCACATGCCAAGACCAGCTCAGTGCCACACCCTTGGAGACCTCAGGAAGTAAAGTACACATGCACTTTATAGGTACTATGGTAACAGGTGGCATTGGAGAAAAAATGGGAGGGCAAGGTTGAGTGGGGGCAGGGGGGAGGCCATGACCTTTGCTCATCCCTACAACATGGCCTTGAGTCATCAGTCTGCCTGACTTGACCTGGCACGTGCCAAGACCAGCTCAGTGCCACACCCTTGGAGACCGCAGGAAGTAAAGTACACATGCACTTTATAGGTACTATGGTAACAGGTGGCATTGGAGAAAAAAAGGGCTTATTTCATAAGTTGTCTTTTAAGTTTTTCCTCATTACAAAAGTCATATGTGTTTGATGCAAAATCAATAAAAAATATCAAAAAAGAAGAGGAATATGTATATTTCTCTTCTTTGTATATGTTCAAAACAAAAAGAGAAAAGAAAAAATCACTAGTAATGCTAGTACATTTCTTTCACATACAGTATTAATCCATTCAGCAAAATTTTTAAAAAACACTGGTATATGCAAGCTCTGGACTGGGCACTGGGAATGCAATGATCTCAGTGCAACTGACGTGGTCTCAGTCTTTGGGAACAAAAATAATCATGTACTGTGTATTTCATCTTGTAGGCTGCTTTCTCAATTAGATAGTGACAATTTTCTTATACCAATAAATATTCTTTTACAACATGCTTTACAACATGCTACATATTATTTCATTTTATAGATTTACTATGATTTATTTAACCAATTTCCTAACATTAGACATCCAGGTTTTTTTAATTCCTCCCTTTCAATTTTGACAATATAATGTTAAAATAAACCCTCTTAAATGTACATTTCATACTATGTTATTTATTTTTTTGTTAGTTTAACACCAGAATCGGTCATTTAAAAAGCTTTTTTAATGTTTAGTAAAAGATTATTTAAAGATTATTATTTATTCAGAATGTTCGGGCATGGCTGTTTATGAGTTAATGGTACTGATAGAATTTAAGCATCTTATTCCAAATAGCACACTTATTAAAAAAATAAAATTAAAATGCTATCCTGCCCAACATCTTCTGAATCCATCTTCTCCCCACCCCCTTTCATTTTATGTATTAAGGGATTTGATATTTATATGTTTGTGTAATGTTCTTTCACAGTTGTAACTTTTTTTTTTTTTTGTCTTTTTCCGTGTCCGGCAACGGATCGCAACCCTCAGTGTCGCCCCCGTACTGGACCGGGACCGGCAACGGGATCGCAACCCTCGGTGCTGCCCCCGCGCCTCGCTCAGCCAGTGAGCGGGAACCGGTCTGTATGTGGGATCCGAACCCTCGGCGGGAGCGCAGCCGCACTTCCCAAGCGGCGCACTAGCGCAGTGCGCCACCGGGCCGGCCCCCACAGTTGTAACTTTTTCAATCAGTTAAGAACACATTTACTATCAAGTGGTAGAGAATCAGGTTTAGGTTACCTTAGCTAAATGGGGGCTAGTTTTCCCTTTGTAATAAGGAGATTGGAGGCTTCCAAGGGTTCTCTGTGTTGGGGCTATGGTCTCTGTGATGCTTTTCACTTTGTCTCACACTCACAAAATTG
>NW_007731940.1:133559-136850 GCF_000696425.1 Galeopterus variegatus
TTTTTCCGTGTCCGGCAACGGATCGCAACCCTCAGTGTCGCCCCCGTACTGGACCGGGACCGGCAACGGGATCGCAACCCTCGGTGCTGCCCCCGCGCCTCGCTCAGCCAGTGAGCGGGAACCGGTCTGTATGTGGGATCCGAACCCTCGGCGGGAGCGCAGCCACACTTCCCAAGCGGCGCACTAGCGCAGTGCGCCACCAGGCCGGCCCCCACAGTTGTAACTTTTTCAATCAGTTAAGAACACATTTACTATCAAGTGGTAGAGAATCAGGTTTAGGTTACCTTAGCTAAATGGGGGCTAGTTTTCCCTTTGTAATAAGGAGATTGGAGGCTTCCAAGGGTTCTCTGTGTTGGGGCTAAGGTCTCTGTGATGCTTTTCACTTTGTCTCACACTCACAAAATTGCTATCCCTGCTCCAGGCTCTACCTCCTCATTCAAGATGGTAAGAAGTGAACAAGTGGCTTCCAGTGACAAGAGCAGAGACTGTCCCAGGAGCTTTAGCAGACCTCTTTCATGCATCTTTGTACAGATTCACATCACATGGGCAACTGTGTCTGTAGGTGGGGAAAGTGAGTATTGAGCTTTTTCAGCTTTTACGGTCAAAAGGAACGAAGGGGAAGATGTTCACAGAGAGAGGTTGGAGCAGCCAGCCCATGGGGTCTGCCATATGCAGCAGAACATAGCTGAGTCAGGACTGCTACAAGGGCCACTGAATTTTCCTTTTAGTCTGGATTTTTGGATCGCTGATATCAGCACCATGAGCTTTGTACTGTAGAAGGGGGGTCATTAAAAAACTGTCTTAGAAAAGAATACAGCAGAACAAGTACAGTAGAAGAAATATAAAATCTTGAACAAATTTTACATTCTCACAAGCAGCGTGTGGGAGGGTTTTTTTCCTACCTGGTCCAACCCAGGCATTAACATTATTTTAAGTATTTGCCAACTTGATAAGAACCAAATAGCAGCTCATTGCTTTAATTTTTGTTTCTTTCATTGTTAGTGAGGTTTTTCATGGCTTTATGGGCTGGGTGTGTGCCTTTTTTTATGAAGGGCTTATTTGTCTCTTTTACCAACTGTTGACATGTCTGTGTGTGTGTGATACATAGAAGTTTTGTTTTTCATCCGTTGGTGTTTTTTCCTTATGGTTTCTACCTCTTGTGTCATGTTTAAAAAGGCCTTCCCTACTCATAAAACATTATATAAATAGTCGGTTACATTTTCTTCTTTTATGGTTTTATATTAAATACTTATTTTTTTTAATTCATCTGGAATTTCTTTTGGTATAAGCCATTAGGTAAATCTTTAGCTTTGTGTTTTCTAAAGAGTTAACTTGCACAATTTAGTAATAATCCATCTTTTCCCCACCAAATGGACTTATAATAATAATAGTGATAATGAATTTGGGGTCTGTTTTTAAACATTGTACTCTGGTCCATTGACTACTTCGTCCTTTCTGGTCCTAATGCCATATAGTCTCGTTACTGTAGCTCTATCACTCCTTTTAGCACCTGGCACTGCAAGTCTACTTGTCATTTAAAATACTTCATTGGATTTTCTCATCTGTTTAGTGTTCTTCAGTATTCAAGGCGTTAGTTTGAATTGTGGTCAGTTTAGCAAAACCACCCTAGCAGCCTAGGAATCTTGAAAAACCGTCTGCTCTCACGACCCTGAATGCCATAGGCTAAGGAACTATTCCTGGACTCTCATCTGCTGAGCATTTGTACAACGTTTACACTTGAAGTGAAATGGGTGGACTGTTTCCAGAGAAGGTTGACCAGGAGACTCATGAAAGCTCTGGGAAAAGTTAATAGGTGGTTTCAATCATCAATGAATGTTGAGCTTTCCCCAGGAGAGGATTCGTTCATTCATTCAATTCATTCATTCATTCATTCATTCATTCATTCATTCATTCATTCTTCTCTCAAAAACCCTGTCTACTATCCCTGACTTACCAGGCTCACAGAGACATGGCCAGGACAACACAGACTCTGGGAGACACACAATGATGACAGCAGTGGTCGATACTTTTCCCCTCTGGCTTCTTTCACTTCAAATGAGTCTCTATTTTTAGTACAGGATGAAGGGTATTCATAGCCCCCATTTTTCAAATATCAGACACTGTGCCAGGTGTGTGCTTCAGACAATGGGGACCCTGCCTAATAAAGTGCCATACATTCCTGGGGGCCAGGGAAAATGTGTCCTCTGATGACACATTCCCGGTAGCTTCCATGCTCCATTCCATCATTTGGATCCATGTACCACATTCCTGGGCTTGTCACATGTACAGAGATAATTCACATGATCCCCAGCTTGTTTGTGACTCTGTTTAAGAATGCAATAAAACTTTATGGTACCATCAGCATGACTCAATGTTGTTTCTGGATTTCAAAATATTGAGGTCAGATATGTTAATGATTCGCTGCAGAGCTACTTTTACAAGGCAAGCCAGGACCCCGCTTGCCAGCACGTCTGAACAAGCACTACTGTTTCTATCCCAGTACAGGCCCCGTCTGCAGTTCCAGAACTCAGGGAGTGCAGCTGATGGAGTTAGGGGTTACCCACAAGCCAACAGCCACCACTTCCAGATCATAGATAAAAATAAAACATGATTCCAAATAATCTTGCTCCTTGCAATATAGTTGGAAGCAATGGAGAGTACATCTTTTTTTTTTTTTTTTTCCTAAAAGCATCTGGTTCGAGCAGAGTTCTCCAGAAATATTTAATTATCTTCCTCATTCTCCTCGCACATTAGCTATCTCATTCAATCTCTTGCTCCCTCTTTTATTATCTCTTTTACCCTAATGGCATGCAAGGTCAAAGAGCCTGAACTTAGTTGCTAGAAAATAACCTCTTTGTTTTGACAAGAAAAGTCTTGGCTTCTCTGTGAGTTTTACTTTCTACAAATGCCTTTGCGTTTATCTCACAGAGAAGGACTATTATAGCTCCCCAGAATTCACCTTATCTCTTAAACGAAACCTTTTATTTATAGAGAGAGCCTTGGGGCATGTCTGGACACTGCTGTTGAATTTTTCTTTTTCTTTTTTTTTTTTTTTAATGTAAAGAGAGAGGACTTTGTGTCATACCTTTAAGGGTATTTATTCAACTTGCTCAACAGTTGGCTTTAGGCAGGACAGCTCCCATTAACACTCATGAAAGTTTGTGTGCAACTCTCTGCAAAAAAACCACTCATCAACTTGAGGCTTTCTGTAAGCCTCTTCATTTGAAAACTTTTATTTAAACTCCTCTTATTCGAACTTCTTTGAAACTCAGCCATGGGAACGCAGAAGAG
>NW_007731940.1:136899-145051 GCF_000696425.1 Galeopterus variegatus
TTGCGTTTATCTCACAGAGAAGGACTATTATAGCTCCCCAGAATTCACCTTATCTCTTAAATGAAACCTTTTATTTATAGAGAGAGCCTTGGGGCATGTCTGGACACTGCTGTTGAATTTTTCTTTTTCTTTTTTTTTTTTTTTTAATGTAAAGAGAGAGGACTTTGTGTCATACCTTTAAGGGTATTTATTCAACTTGCTCAACAGTTGGCTTTAGGCAGGACAGCTCCCATTAACACTCATGAAAGTTTGTGTGCAACTCTCTGCAAAAAAACCACTCATCAACTTGAGGCTTTCTGTAAGCCTCTTCATTTGAAAACTTTTATTTAAACTCCTCTTATTCGAACTTCTTTGAAACTCAGCCATGGGAACGCAGAAGAGTGGGTAAGGGTGGTGGTGATCATGGAATCACGCTTCCTGGTGCCTAATGTGGCAGGTCTGTCCCCATGAGTCACTTGTGCATCTCAGTAAGAAGATTTGGCTGTCCTAATATTTTGCCTATGATCTTCTCTAAATGTTCCTGTTTACAGACAAGCCTCTGTGTGCTTGAGTTACATGAATGACTGTGACTTTCTTTAAAACAAACCTTTTGTGACATTTAGTAAGGCTGATAACAGTGGTCACCTCCCTAAGCTTGCAGTCCATCCATGGGGCACATGGTTTCCTAACTAGGTAATTACATTAGCTGATGGAGAAGGTGGGGTTAAAAAGGAGGAGCTGAGCTATATTTATCCTTGAAATCTTTTCTTTAATTAAAAGCTGAAAACTCCCATGACTCACACAAATCCCTCCTAGTCTGATTCAGAAAATCTGCAAGATACCAGCTAACTTCAAGTAGCAGGCCCTGACCCCCCAGTCAGGGAAATCTAACACATTAAACACAGCTCTCCACCTGACTCCCCACCCCCATGTCTGACCTCTCCCACTCTCTCCCCTCCATCTCCCTGAAAAAGAGAACTGGTGAAGGAAATAAGGTCTGCCATATGCCAGAATTTGACATTATGTTCATTAAAATCAGTGCCTGAGAAGGAAATGAGGGTCTTTGACAGGATGGCTAACAGAATTTGTATTAAATGGGGTGTCACAGAATGAGACTTCCCCTAGTGACATGGGGTAGACATCTTATCTTTATGGCCTCCAAATTTTCACCTCTAAAATGCAATAAATTTTGCTCTTCTCTTTAAAAACTATTGTTGGGTCTTAATTAATTTTAATATTAGCCTATCTCTTTAGGAAAGTAGCAAACATTTGTTTGTTGAAATTTTTGTGATCTGGAAAGCTTTGGATTTCTGTTTATTAGCCACGTATTTTTTCTTTGATATACATACGAGTATTTTTCCCAGACAAAACAATATTACTCTTGCTTACCACCCAAGATGTCCCTATGTTGGGTTCAGAAATGACAGCAAATATGTAAACACTGCATGTCCTCCTCTGAGTGCATGAGCATGTGTGCGTGTGTGTGTGTGTGTGCACGTGTGTACACACTATTTAAATCACAACTGGTTCCGGCTGGCATCCAGAAATAGAATCACATGCTGATGTAATGATGGAAGAAGAGTCATCTGCATATCCAGAACGTAAGTCAGCATAGAGAATGACTTTAATAAAGAATGCTGACTGCTTCTGGTTGTTTTTAATTATGCTAGCATTTTTAGATGGCCTGGCAGTGCTGTTACTATTTTGGTATTAAAGACCACATTGTCTGAGAGCTTACCCAGCTGATCTGAGCCTGAGTTAGGCCTGAGCTTTCAGTCTAGGGAAAGGGGCTGAGATATGGCNTAGACATCTTATCTTTATGGCCTCCAAATTTTCACCTCTAAAATGCAATAAATTTTGCTCTCTTTAAAAACTATTGTTGGGTCTTAATTAATTTTAATATTAGCCTTTCTCTTTAGGAAAGTAGCAAACATTTGTTTTTTGAAATTTTTGTGATCTGGAAAGCTTTGGATTTCTGTTTATTAGCCACGTATTTTTTCTTTGATATACATACGAGTATTTTCCCCAGACAAAACAATATTACTCTTGCTTACCACCCAAGATGTCCCTATGTTGGGTTCAGAAATGACAGCAAATATGTAAACACTGCATGTCCTCCTCTGAGTGCATAAGCATGTGTGCATGTGTGTGTGCACGCGTGTACACACTATTTAAATCACAACTGGTTCTGGCTGGCATCCAGAAATAGAATCACATGCTGATGTAATGATGGAAGAAGAGTCATCTGCATATCCAGAACGTAAGTCAGCATAGAGAATGACTTGAATAAAGAATGCTGGCTGCTTCTGGTTGTTTTTAATTATGCTAGCATTTTTAGATGGCCTGGCAGTGCTGTTACTATTTTGGTATTAAAGACCACATTGTCTAAGAGCTTACCCGGCTGATCTGAGCCTGAGTTAGGCCTGAGCTTTCAGTCTAGGGAAAGGGGCTGAGATATGGCAGGCTCTTGGGTCGGTGGCCCAACAGACCAGGCTGGAGTGAGTGTCACCACCACTGCACGTCCTGCCTCTGCGGTCTGCTCCCAGGAGCCCCTGATACCATCAGCATTCTTGTCAGAGTCTGTCTGGGTGAGGGATGATTAATGAGCTGAAACCACAACTATCTTTGACAAAAACCAGCGGCTGCAAGTGTTGGGGAGGCTGGGGGTAGGGAGGGTAAAGGGAGCTCATTTTATCTATACTCTGGTTCCCATAAAAATGTCTAAGGAAGTTCCTTCCATTGCGGTCAATCTAACTGTATGTATCAGAGCTTTTCTGGGACAAAGCATTTTTACCATAGGCAAGTTTTGCAGGGAATTTTGAGGGAGGAAGAAGGATTTAGGTCTTATTTTTCTTCTCTCTCTCTCTCTTTTTTTTTTTGTTTAAGGTTTCCAAAGCAGAATTAGCTTTCCTTGGTAACTGAGATCTGGTGCACAACTTGTACATGTGCAATTCCAACGATGGTGTGAGAAACTGTGTAAGAGGAAGAATGGGAGGTTTGCTTTGAAGAAGTTAATTGTCAGGACTCATTTGCTATGCAGGTTCTCCTATTGCTGGCCTGGGCGGTTTATAACTTATTCCAGTAGAAAGCTGTTTATTCTCTGATCAGATTGACACATGCTTCATTGCATAGGTGTTCTGCTGAAATCCAATCTGGTTATATTTCACTGCCAACCTGAGCAATTACGTTAGTCTTTTAATATGTACTTTTGTCCACTAAACCACTGCTGTAAAAGCCCTTGCATTAAGAACAGGTTGTAAATAATCTGCTGCCCGAGCATTTAACCTGCTGTAATTTCTCTTAAAACTGTAGCATATCTACTTAGTGACAAATCCAAGTAATATGGTGCACAGCTTAGGTCATCCAAGGTTTGGCAGCAGTGATGTCTATTTCAAATGACAACTCCAGGTGACTTCATATGCACCAGCCCAAATTCCATCCCTTCTTCCTACTGCTGAAAAAGTTCAGCTCTCTTTACAGTGTGTGCATGCCAGGTTTTCTTTTCCCTTTCCTCTTGGAGCAGAGTCAAAACTTCACAGCCTTCACAGTGATCATTCCCTTTGGCCCATAAAGAGAGAGAGGAGAGGGCAGAGCCTATATAATGGACTGCATGTGGGCTCCTCTTGGCATAGATGTGATCTGGAACAAAACACTGGCATGCCCCAGATCCAGGGCCAGTGTGTCACTCACCAGAGTGTCTGTGAATAGAAGAGAGCCAGGAGATGTCTATCGGGACATACCTGTGACCTTTGGCTGTACTAAGGAGTCATCAGCCTTTTCTCCAGAAGCAGATGGGCCTAGTGACCCCCCCAAGGAAATGTCAGATTCATTTTCAGGATGGAAAAACCAAAGCGACACTTGAGCTCATCTTAGTTGTCTTTTAATCATCTGCCAGATCAATAAACTGCTCCTGGTGACTGGATCCTTCAAGACAGCGTCTGGTATAGATTCTCTGCGTGGTATGAAGTATGTTGGCTGAAACAGACCCAGACTTTCAGCAGGCTTTCCAGCCTGGTTGGCCAAGGCACTGGGCCAGGCTTTGGACTTGCCCCTGCCCCAGAGGTGAGGACTCTGGTCAAAGCCCCCAAGGGCACCACCCCGGGTGCACCTCCACATGACTCATGGGTCGTCTTAGACGCTGCTGAAGTAGTAAGTAAGGATGGCCAGGGGCACCGAGGTGCTCGGGAGCTGTGAGATGAAGTCAGGCTCGCCACCTTCTTGCATGCTGTGACAGCCCCCCGCCAGTTACATTCGAGTTTCACTCGAGAAATACCTAGAGTACCTGGCATGCTATTCAACCAACCCTCTCAGGCTGGATGTTCTAATCTCCCCAGTGGGGCTAAGAACTCTTGTCCCATGGGATGGCGGGGTGAAGCCAGTGAGATCATGACAAGGCATCACATTGTTTAGGATGAGGTAGGTTTCACAGCAAATGGGAAAGTCTCAGACACGTAAGCCCTTTTGAAAGCCACTTGAAGGGTGGATGCTCAGACAGGTTGTGAGGAGGGCAAACTTATCCCATCTGCTCACGTTTGAGCATGGTTCTACCAATTTCTAAATACATAGGGTTTTTAATCTGACCTGACTACACTGCTGGAATTTTATTTTTTAAAACAGTGACCGTTAATTCTCAGTTCTTTATACCAATGGGAGACAAGATGGCCCTTTAGAGGCTCTAAATACTGCAAAAGTTACAGAGCTCCCCTAAATTCAAAATAAAACACTTCTAAACCAAATGACAAATGTACTAAAAACGAAGCAAGCTCTTATTTTCTCAAGATAACTACTGCTTTGGTAGTGTGCTTGCACTTTCCCATCCATCCTTTTTACTGTTTGCTGATACCTGCAGGACATGCTCGGTTTCTTTACACTGGGAAATCCAGCTCTGATTTTGTCATTTACCCAACTTGGTTTTCTCAGCTCACCTGCTAAGGAACTATGAAGTCTTAGAGTCAAGAACAGGAGAGGGGACAACTTCAAAAGGTGAGAAGAGAACAGTGCACAAAAGCCATTATGGTGAACATCGTTTTGGTTACAAAAACCAGAATCTCAAAATGGGAAGGGCCTTAGAGTTCATCTAGTCCAGGACTTTCTCCCTGCCTGGCATGTGCAAGTGAAAAAAGTATGGGGACTTCTATGGGTTAAATGTGTCCTCCCAAAATTCTGTGTTGGAAACTTGATCCTCATCATAACAGTTTTAGGAGGGTGGGAAATCCAGTTATGGTATTTGAAAAGTGGGGCCTTTGAGAGGTGATTAGATTGTGAGGACTGTGCCCTTGTAAATGGACTGATCCATTCCTGGAGTAATGGGCATGTTTCTGACGGCTTTATAAGGAGAGCGAGTGAGGAGCTCAGCTCTCTCTTGCTCAGCCTGTTTCTCGCCATGTGATGCCCTGGTCATCATGGGACTCTGGAGAGAGATCCCACCCAGGAAAAGGCCTTCACCAGATGCACCTGAAACCCTGAACCATGGACCTCCCAGCCTGCAAGACTGTAAGACATATATTTCATTTCTTCATAAATTATCCAGTTTCTGGTAATCTAATGTGTTATAAGCAACAGAAATGGACTAATACAGGGATGTTATGAAGTCATGAGCGGAGCACTGGGTTTGAAGTCAGAAGACATGACTGTTCTTATTTTTTAGAGATACACACCAAGCATTTTACAGTGAAATGATAGGATGTCTGCAAAACTACTTCTGCAAAACAAAAACAGGTGAAGCAAATCTGCAAAGAGATGAGCAATTATTAAAGCCAGGTGATAAGCACAAGAGAGTGTGATCTATTTTCTCTACGCCTGTGTTTGAGAAATTTACTAACCATAAATTTAAAAGCTCAACATACTTGGATTCTCATTTTCACCTTGATATTTGTTGGGTAGGTGATGCAAGGACAGTCATTCAATTTCTTGGCTTCCTTAGTTATAAAATCAGGACATTAATTCTCATAACCGTTTTGAGGATGTAATGGGATAAGGAATGAAAATCCTTCATAAACTCTAAAGTAGTATGCACATGTATGTTGTTTGTTAAAGTAGGAGATATATCAATCAAGTGCCTGCTGTAACAGCCAAGAAGGGGGTGAATTGGGTCTAGCACTAAAAGCTCAACATACTTGGATTCTCATTTTCACCTTGATATTTGTTGGGTAGGTGATGCAAGGACAGTCATTCAATTTCTTGGCTTCCTTAGTTATAAAATCAGGACATTAATTCTCATAACCGTTTTGAGGATGTAATGGGATAAGGAATGAAAATCCTTCATAAACTCTAAAGTAGTATGCACATGTATGTTGTTTGTTAAAGTAGGAGATATATCAATCAAGTGCCTGCTGTAACAGCCAAGAAGGGGGTGAATTGGGTCTAGCACTGATCCCCGCAAATGTGAGGAACCCCACCTCCACAGTCAGGTTTGGACCTTCCCATGGGGTGCGCTGGCTGGGAGTGTACTCCTGGGTTCCATTCCACGGAGTAACTGGTGTGGAAGAAAGCGCTGGGGAAGACTGATCCCCGCAAATGTGAGGAACCCCACCTCCACAGTCAGGTTTGGACCTTCCCATGGGGTACGCTGGCTGGGAGTGTACTCCTGGGTTCCATTCCACGGAGTAACTGGTGTGGAAGAAAGCGCTGGGGGAGGCTTGGCTGCAGCTGGCTGGCAGACTGACAGAGGTGCTCTTGCATTTCAGTATTGATTTCTGGGCATCGGATGCTAGCAACTAGCTCTTTTATTTTCAGCATGGACAAGAAAAGCTTGATGACAGAGGGAATGAGGACCAAGCCTCTCTTGTCATCTCCTCTCAGGGGCTGACGGAGACCAACTCTGGAGGATACCTCAGTGGAACCACTTTTGCCACTATGGACCAGACCATCCCTGGGCCTCGGTGTGTCCAGCATTGCGTGCTGTGTAGTGAGGGATGACGTGCCATCTAATGCCCACCTGTACCACACCAGGCACTCTGGCCTCCCCACTCGGGCCAAGTATCCTAATCCAGAAAACGGCCTATGAACACCTATCTCGTGGGATGGTTGGGTGAATCCAGTGAGATCACAGCAAAGCATCATGTTGTTTATGATGTAGTCGGTGTCACAGCAGATGGAAAAGTCTCAGCCTCATAAAGCTTTTTGCAAGCCCGTGAGGGGTGGACACTCATCAGGCTGGGAGGAAGGGACACATCCCATTTGCTCACCTTAGAGAACCCTGCTCCCAATCTCAAATACACAGGGATTAAATTTGACTTGATCCCTTCCAGTCTATTTCAGCCTCTTTCCTCCCTCCCCTTCAACGTGGCTTTTAACTAGCTGTGCAATTGAAACAGGTCTCCTGGCTTCATTTTCCCTTTTACTAGGGACACTTTCATTTTATTGAGACAACAACATAAGCCCCCAGAGTGAAATGATATTTAAGACCCATGGGACACATTGGCGGGAAGGAGAACTGGCATCCAGCCCAATGCAGGTAACGGAGCTTGGGTCAGGATGTGAACGCTGCAGTGGACCCTCCATGCGTTTTGCGTGCTTCTTGCCTTTCTGGATCCTTGAACAGCTTTGAAGTGATGCCCATACTATGCTCATCTCTTCATTATTAAGAGCTTGAGATAAAAGAGATTTTTATTGGTGAAACATCACTATGGCTGCAGTTAGAAATTCACAGAGGTTGCTGCTAATTGACTTTTCGAATTAAGTCCTTTTCTTTGAAATAATTGGAGAAGAGGATTAAATATTTGAGTTTCCGTGACTTTTTCTTGGGGAAGCTGTCACACATTGGAATGTTAAAGACAGATTCCTTTTGTGACAGGCATCCTTTACTNTTTTGGAGGCTGGGAAGTCCACAATCCAGGGAGGTGCGTCTGGTAAGGACCTTGTTCTTGGTGGTGACTCTACAGTGACTCAGGGTATCACATGGTGAGAGAATGTCATAAGCAAGAGAGAGCTAACTTTCTTATTCACTCTCCTTATAAAGCCACCGAATCAGTCCGTTATTCAATGAATGGATCAATCCATTCACATGGACACAGTCCTCGGGATCTAATCACCTCTTAAAGGCCCCACCTTTTAAATACCATAATCAGATTTTCCACCCTAACACTGTTACAATGGAGATCAAGTTTCCAACACATGAACTTTTGGGGGACACATTTAACCCATAGCAGAAAGGGAAGGAGGGGGTTTTGCA
>NW_007731941.1:0-736 GCF_000696425.1 Galeopterus variegatus
CCCCCTCCCAGTTCCTGCTACCCTGTCCTTGCCACCATGTCTCTGCCACCCTGTCCCTGCCACCCTGTCTCTGCCACCCTGTCCCTACCACTATGTGCCTGCCACCCTGTTTCTGCCACCCTGTCCCAGCCACTCCTTCCCAGACACCCTTTTATCATGTTAAGACCCCTGTTCTTTAAAAAAAAAAACAAAAAAAGGAAAAAATAAATAAAAACCTCAAAAAAGAAAAAAAAAGGAAAAAAGAAGACAGCACCCAGAAAACACCCAAAAGAAGACAACACCCAATTGAAGAGGACAATGCCCAGAAAACACCCAAACAAAGACAACACCCAGAAAACATCCTAAAGATGACAGCACCCAGAAAACAACAAAAAGAAGAAAACACCCAGAAAACATCCAAAAGAAGAAGAAAATGCCCAGAAAACACCCCAAAGAAAACACCAAGAAAACAACAAAAAGCAAACAACACCCAAAAGAAGACAATGCCCAGAAAACACTCAAAAGACAACACCCAGAAAACATCCAAAAGACAACAGCACCCAGAAATCACCCAAAAGAAGAAAACACCCAGAAAACACCCAAAAGAAGGCAGCACCCAGAAATCACTCCAAAGAAGAAGCGAACACCCAAAATAATATGTAGAAAATACCCAAAAGAAGACACCCAGAAAACACTGAAAACACACAACCCAGAAAGAAAACACAAAAACAACCCCCAAAAAGGAAGAAAATCCCAA
>NW_007731941.1:1936-8838 GCF_000696425.1 Galeopterus variegatus
CCCCCAACAAAAAGGAAAATCTCCACAAAGAAGAAAAACCTCTGAATGGAAGAAACCATGCACTCCAAAAAGAGAACCCCCCAAAGAAGGAAACCCTAACAAAAAGAAAAACCCCATAAAAGAAAAAAACACTCAAATAGAAAAAACTCCAATAGAAAGAAGAAAACCCCCCCAGGAAAACAAGAAAACCCCCCAAAAAGCCCCCAAAGAAGAAACCTTCCCAAAAGAGGAAAACCCCAACAAAAGGAAAACTCCAAAAAGAGAACCCCCCAGAAGAAGAAGAAACCCCAAAAGAAGAATACACCCTCAAAAGAAGAAAACCAAAAACTCCCCAAGAAGACTCCCACAAAAAGAAAAACCCAGCAAAAAGAAAATCCCCACAGAAAGAAGAAAACCCCTAAAAAAAAAAAAAAAAAAAAAAAAAAAAAAAAAAAAACCCCAGGAAAAATACTAAGAGAAAAAACAGACAAGAAAAAACAAAGAAAAAAAAAGTAGAAAAGGAAAACCAAAAATAAAAATGTAAGAAAACAAGAAGAAAAAACAAAGAAAGAAAGCAGCAGGGTTCCCTCACCAGTAGTCCAGCTTCAGGGACCCATAGGGGAAGACCAGTAGAATTGGTCCCTTGGGCAGGCCAGCCAGGGGCCCCTAGGTGGCCAGACCAGGCCAAGGAAGCACTCGGGGCAGGCCTGGCAGGCCCTTAGCAGAAGGGGGCCCTTAGCAGCAGGGGGGCCCTGAATAGTAGGTCTGGCCATGGAGGCCCTGAGCGACAAGTAGGCTAGAACAGGGGGCCCTTAGCACCAATCAGGCCAAGGGGGCCCTGAGGTAGGCCATTCGAGGGGGACCCTTAGTGGAAGGCTAGTCCAGGGAGTTGGGGGGGTGTGCTTACCAATGTTTTATCATTTATACTTGGCCAGAAAATTTTCTTTTTCATTAAAGTATCAAACTTATTTATGAAATATCTATTTTAATAATTATCCTTATTTTTGTAGTTTCTTCAGAACCTACATTTACGTTTTTTTCCACTTCCACATTTGTGTATTTTATTTGAGTCATATTTATTTAATTAAAGTAAAGACTGAAAGTGAATCCATGGTTTTTGTTTGGTTTTTATTTTTCAGATAAACAGCTTTCAGATTTATGAGTCTGTCAATTCTGTCATTTTCCCCTCTCCGGATAATTTGATCTCATTTTTCTGTGTGTGTTCAGTACATCCAGGGTCCTGTGAATCTTAGGTTTGTTATTATTTTCTTATGATGAATAAGTAGTTCTAGGATATTTTGATATTTATTATTTAATCATGACATATACGGGTGGGGATTTGCTTTAGGAAAGAAATTTGACTTTATCTGCTTTGTTTTAGCAATTTAACTACGATGGACTTTAGTATGATTTTCTCTTTTCTTTTTTATTCCAAGTTGGGGTTTGGTTCTTTAATCTGTGGATTGATGTCTTATACCCATTTTGCAAAACCCCCAGGCATTACACCTTCAGGGACGGCTTCTGCCCCCTTCTCTCCCGCCTCTCTGTCCCCTACTGAGTCCAATTACACACACGCAGTTGTAATGAGGCTTGTCCATCTCTGCTTCTCCTGTCTTCCTCAGTGCAGGCCCTTCAGGGATTTGGATGAACATTCTAGTAGGTCTCTGGTCAAGCATGAAAGACTGGCAAATCCACTTGTGACCTTTGGAGGTTTCAGCTTGCTGCTTTACTGCTCACGCCCTGTAGCTTTCAAATGTGGCAAAAATCTTGAGGGACTCATCAGCAGGCCCTGTCCCTCTGGGGAAACATTATCTCCCAGGCACTTTGAGATTCAGGCAGATTTTACTCTGACTTTTAGGAACCCTTTGCCTGGCTCCTCAATCCTCCATGTTCATCCCCAGAACACAGACAATGTCCTGTGGAAAACACTGACCATGTCAGTGCTTCTCGATTTGTGTGATTTCTCACCCCAGCACCAGTCCTGAGGGACCAACCAATACTTCCCTGGTTTCTCTGTCCCCCATGTGGGTCAAGTGTGATCATCTCTGTCCCCCACGTGGGTCAAGTGTGATCATTGTAGCTTTCTCTTGGTGGAATCAGTCACAGAGCCACTAGAAGTGTTAAGAGAACAAGATGCCCACCATACAAATTAGACCTTATACACATGTGTTAAGATCGAGAGAGGGGACTCAGAACATCCGAGACTGCAACCGTGACAGTCTGAGTCAGCGGTCTGAGGACAGGTAGGGTTTGCAGGAAAATTCAGACTGTGGGTGTCTCGCCACACAGATGTATCCTTGACACCAAGCTCATGGAGAAGTCTGTGGAAGGCTGCACCTCTGAGAAAATGGAAATCAAGCACTTGCTGTTTGTTTTCATGATACTCTTGATGGGCGGGGCCAAGAATCCAGAAAATAAGCTGAAGGCTTCTGTCCACAAAGCCCACATGCATCTGTCTATTTTCATTTATTGGGACCTTAACAACAGTAACGACTTCTTCATTCCTCCCTTCTAAATCTCACGCAAGTGACGCTATTGGTAAGTTCAAATATGGAACCAGAAAGGGAAGGGATTCTGGCAAATGCAGTTTCTAACATTATCCACACTGACATAACACAATCCAGAAGGACTTGAGACTGTGCTCTTTGAACAACATTGCATAATTACCAATTTCTGCCAATTGTTTGTTAGGAAAATGGAATAAGACTCCTTTGACCAAAAAAATAACATACTCTCCCAGTAAGAAAGGTGGAAAATATAATTGGCAAGTGATATCCAATATCTGCCACACTAAGGATAAACAAAAACAAATAAACTAAAGTGTCATTGTTCCAATAACCTCTTATTTACAGAACAATTTAAGAAACTAAATACAAATTAGGCCAGCTGCCAAAATTAAACCAAAAAAGAAACTAAATAAAAATTAAACCTACATGCATATTAAAAATACACTTCAAATCACCCATGAGTCCAACAAGGTGTAAAGACAAAAGTTTTATTTACAAATTGTAAAAAAAAACAATACCTGCCAAAATTCATGTACTATACCTAAGAGTACTTAGAATTATTTTTCACCTTAATGTTTATTTGTAAATAAACTATAAACACACTTCTTATGAGTCCACTGTAAGGATGAGGTACTCATAAAGGCAATATCATATTTACAGAGTTTAGAAGATTACTCTCCTGGTGTGAGTTTTCTGAAGGACTACACATCAATTCCTCTGCAGAAGGATGTCTCACATCACACTTGTATTGTTTTTTAGCAGTGTGTATTCTCATGTGTCTTCTTAATGATGAGGAACAACTGAAGGCTTTCCCACACTGCTCACATGTATAAGGTTTCTCTCCAGTGTGCAGTCTCATATGTACTGGTAAAGATGATGGCCATTTAAAGACTTTCCCACATTCATTACATTTGTAAGGTTTCTCTACAGTGTGTGTTCTCACATGTTGCTGCAAGAGTTCAGGCCAGCTGAAGGCTTTCCCACACTGTGTGCATTCATAGAGTTTCTCTGCAGTGTGCCGCCTCATGTGTTTTTGTAAGGATATGTGGCAGTAGAAAGCTTTCCCACACAGCTTGCACTCATACAATTTTTCTTCAGGATGCATTCTCACATGTTCTCGAAAGCAGGCAGACAAACTGAAGGCTTTCCCACACTGCTTACATTCATAGGGTTTCTCTCTAGTGTGTGTTCTCATATGCTTTCGTAAGGATATGGGCCAATTAAAAGTTTTCTCACACTGTGTGCATGCATAGGGTTTTTCTCCAGTGTGCATTCTCATATGTCCTTGAAAGGATGACGGATGACTGAATGTTTTCCCACATTGGTTGCATTCATAGGGCTTCTCTCCACCATGAGTCCTTTCATGTCTCCGAAAGGACTGGGGATAAATGAAGGTTTTCCCACACTGTCTGCACTCATAGGGTTTCTCTCCAGTGTGAATCCTTTCATGTCTCCGAAAGGACTGGAGGTAAATAAAGGTTTTCCCACACTGTTTGCATTCATAGGGTTTCTCTCCAGTGTGCATTATCACGTGTCTTCGGAAAGCTGAGGAATAACTGAAGGCTTCCCCACATTCCTTACATTTATATGGCTTCTCTCCAGTGTGTGATATCATGTGTCTTCGAAATGTTGAGGAATAACTGAAGGCCTCCCCACATTCCTTACATTTATATGGCTTCTCTCCAGTGTGTGTTATCATGTGTCTTCGAAAAGTCGAGGAGTAACTGAAGGCTTTCCCACATTCCTTACATTTATATGGCTTCTCTCCAGTGTGACTTCTCACATGACTAGTAAGGCTTGAAAAATCAATGAAGGCTTTCCCACATTGCTTACATTCATAGGATTTCTCAGCAGTGTGAATCCGTATATGCCGATTGAGGGAAGATGTACGAGGAAAGGTTTTCCCACATAATTTACAAGCATAGGGTCTCCCTCCATTGTGGGTTCTAACATGTGTTCTTAGGTGTGAATGACATCCATAGGCCTGCCCACATTTTTGGCACTGATATGGTTTTTGTCCAGTGTGAACTTTGATGTGACTCTTGAGGGATGAACGATGCATGAAGACTTTTCCATATGCACTGTATCCATCCTGGTTTAGTCCAGTAGGAATTTCCTTGTATGGGTGAAGATTTGGAATCTGGCTGAAGGCTTCTCCACAGTGATCATTACTTTCACAGAGTCTCTCTACCATGTAATTTCTAGTACAAATGAGAAGCATGTTAGAAATGAATTGATTAATAATTATTTATTAGTATTTATTAATACTAATAAGTATTAGGATTGCATTTTAACCATTTTCAGTGAAAGGGTAGGTTTTCTACCTTATCTGCATTGTTTGAAAGGGAATAAACTGAATGCTCTGCAAGAGGGTTTGACCACTGCTATTATTAAAGGTGTTTCTTATATATGGGGTTTCTAGATAATTGTTTCCAACTGAATTGTGTTTCCAACACTCAATGTCTAAGTCACATTTACAGAAATATTTTTTGTAAAAATTCTGTGAACAAACTTGGAGCTAGGCTTATATGAGTTTTCTGCTTGCTACCTTTTTAAACTTCATAATATACTAAGTAAGATTCTCTCCTGGAACACTGCTTTCTCTTGAGTGTGACTCACCTCAGATTTCTCCCCTCCCTTGTGTGCTGATCTTCAGTGCTAAGGTCTTCCCAAATTTTTCCTAAAACAGAGGCCCAGGAATCATTTCTGGTGAATTTTGCTACTTTAGGTTCCTTAGTTACTTTTTCTCCATAAATACACTGCTGAGAAACTGACCCATTGGCCATAAATTGAGTTTCATCATCTGAAACAAAAAAGTGAACAAATTTTATGAGAAACAAGGTGCCTGTTACCCAAAAAAGACAAAAGGCATTTAGCCATTTCAGGACCTCATCAAGCACAAGGAGGCAAAATGGCAAGCAATTTAATGAACACAATAAAATCCTCACTGGGCTGCAAAAACAAACTTCCCTGAGCCACGAAACATATCCATAAGGATGGCACTAAGGGAGCTTTCTTTATAGGAAGAAAATCTCCCTTTACTACACAGATTCTCCTTCTCATGGAAAAACTATTGGATTCTAGCTCCATGACAGCTGTGACCACATCTGTCTTATTTACCAGTGTGCTTACTGTACTGCCCTTCCACATTCCAAGTCTTGGAACAGGCTTGATGTGTAAGAGATATTCGATCACTAAATGGCTAAGAGAAGGAACGATGCCATCCTTACCTATTGAGGCCAGATTCTGAAAAGTTTCCAGCATCACATCTCTGTAGAGGTCCCTCTGAGCAGAATCCAGCAAAGCCCACTCCTCTAGGGTGAAGTCCACAGCCACATCCTCAAAGACCACCGAATCCTGAAACACCCAACACATGTGCAGGAGCGTGACTGAGACTGGCAGCGTGGGCACTGTACTCCGTCCACACATAGTGCACACCAGGTGCCGTGGCCTCCCAACCTCTGCCCTGTGGTGCTTGACAGGCCTTTTCCTCTGTCTACACTCGCTACCTCCTACAGTTAACAGCACCACTGACACACTGAACTGCTCTCTACAACTTTACTAGGACCACTTCAAGACGTTTTCCTCTCTAACAAAAGGGCTTAGACCGGGGCCGGCCCGTGGCTCACTCGGGAGAGTGCGGTGCTAATAACACCAAGGCCCCGGGTTCAGATCCTATATAGGGATGGCCGGTTCGCTCACTGGCTGAGCGTGGTGCTGACAACACCAAGCCAAGGGTTGAGATCCCCTTTTTAAAAAAAAAAAAAAAAAAAAAAAAAGGCTTAGACCGCATTAGAGATTCTGAAGAAATGCTATACAAATGAAACAAGTATTTGCATTTTAAGGCCAACAATCCTTTGTGACACAAACTCTTTTCAGCTCCGTCCCTGCTGCCCCCTACACCACTCAGCCCTTCATGAGCACAGAGTCAAACCCAAATGAGGTCTTAAGGTTTATCAGAGCACACTGAAGGACTGGGAACTTTTCCTTCTGTTCCCTTCCCCACACATCAGGCCAAGGGGCCTGTGGGGTCCCAACTTGCAACAAGGGCCAGAAAGCCACAGTGTCTTAAAGAACTGCAGGCCCAACTGGCTGAATGAAAACGGTCTTTTAGAGAACCACTAATTTTAACTTATTTGTATAATAATTATCATAGGTTCAGCCTCTAGTTTTTCTCTCTGTGCATTTTCATAGAAACAGGAAGTTATTGAGAAATTAGACCTCAGGAAAGAGGAAAAAGGTGTGAGAATTCAGACCTCAACACATTCCCTACACTCCTGAATATGAACCTCAGTGCTGAAGCCCCCCAGTTTTTTTCTAATTCAACTTTGAGTTCTCTCTCTCTCTCTCTCTCTCACACACACACACACACACACACACACAGTGAGGGTATAAAATTTGCAAACAGCTCTTTCC
>NW_007731941.1:9124-10200 GCF_000696425.1 Galeopterus variegatus
CACACACACACACACACACACACACACAGTGAGGGTATAAAATTTGCAAACAGCTCTTTCCACCAGAGTCATAAAAGTGTATTCTTGCTAACCTCGAGGATAAGGCTAAAAGGCTCACTTTGTAAAGGAGTTAACTGAAGCCCAAAACATTTGACTGTGAATTTACCCTATGATAAAAGACATGAAGGACTGAGCAGTGCCTTTCTATAAAACACTCCCTTATCTCAAGTTCCAGGAGAAAGTGACTCCCCACACACCACCCTAGAGGCTGCACTCTCAATTCCTCGTTTTCATCTCCCATATTGGACACATGAGCATGACAGCCCAAGCCCTGAACACAGGGACACCCTGAGAGGCCTGGCACCTTTAAACTCCAGTTTCTAAAGAAAGATCATCAGCCCACTAACATCCGTGATCAGGGGACAGAAAATACTGTCGTGCAACAGCTCCGATGCTAGCATTTACCTATTTGACAGTAGAATAACGGGACTACTCTACTACTGGTACAGGGAAGGACAGAAGTCCCCTGGGTCCACCTCCATTTCTCTTAATACAGTGCATCCATAGTGTTTTCTCATCATAAGATTCCCTTCCCTACTGTGCGGAAAAGAGCTAACACTGTAGCCTTAGGCTTCATCTTCAGAAAGCCTTGCTGACCATGCTGCCCTTGGCTGGTGGTGTTGGGTTGAACTGTGTCCCCCAGAGTCCATGTATTAGAAACTCAACCCCCACTGGGATAATGTTAAGAGGGTGGGAAATCCTATTATGGTCATTGAAAAGTGGGGCCTTGAAGAGGTGATTAGATTGTGAGGACCATGCCCTAGTAAGTAAATGGATTAATAAGCTGTGGCTTAATGGTGGTCATGGGTTCACTTCCGACAGCTTTAAAATGAGAGTGCTTGAGGAGTTTGCCCTCTCTCTGCTTCTGCCATCTGCCATGTGACACCCTGCTTTGCTATGAAGAGTCACCACCCACCAACAAGGCTCTCACCAGACCTGTTCTCTGGACTTTGGACTTCCCAGCCTCTGAAACTATAAGTGGTACATATAATTTCTTTACAAATTACTCGGTTTGA
>NW_007731941.1:11788-12658 GCF_000696425.1 Galeopterus variegatus
TGGCACCTGGGTGGCTGTGGAGTCATCCACATTATGAAACAGCTGCTGTGAGGGTTAAAAGCTGATGGAGGGAAAGAGGACAGCTCCAGCTCCAGGAGGGGACATGCTGGCTGTGCTGGCTGCTTCTGGCCATGCTGGCCAAGTGAGAGAGAAAAGAGTGTGGCCTGAGCCCGGGTGGTATGTTCTCTGGTCTCCCCACCAGGCAGGAGGAGAAAGGGCCCCCATGTTCCCAAAGGTGAGCTTGGAATGGGCAGAAAATGTTCCAAGTCTGCACTGCATTGGGAGGGGAGAAGAAAGTTAATCAGTTCCCAGGGCTGGAGCAAAACTTTACATAAAACAAGGGGAGAGGGACAGGGTGCTCCAGCCTCTTTTCAACCTGCTGCTGGTGCTGCCAGAGTTCCCGACCAGCCAAGATCTCCCCTGGCAGTTGTAATGCTGTCCCTGAAATGCCAGATTTACTGCCAGGGGTTGGTTGTGGGTTCCACTGTGTTCCCCCAGAAAGACATGTCCGTGTCCTTACCCCTGGTACCTGTGAATGTGACCTTACTAGTAAATAGGGTCTTTGCAGATGTAATCAACTTAAGATGAGGTCATCAGGGTGGGCCCTGATCCAATATGACTGGTGTCTTTGTAAGAAGCGGAAAATGCCACATGAAGACACAGACACTCAGGGAAGACGGCCATGTGAAGACGGAGGCAGAGACTAGAATTATGCTGCCACAAGTGAAAGGACACGTGGGGCCACCAGAAGCTCCAAGAGGCAAGGGACACTACTGAACCTGCACGTATGATGAAAAGGAAGAAAATGGCACATGCTCATGATTTTATAAATACTTCAGGGATCATCCTGCTCAGTAAAAATACAGACGT
>NW_007731941.1:14093-15799 GCF_000696425.1 Galeopterus variegatus
ATTCTGAAGCCACAGATCCTAACTGCCTGGACTTGACTCTCAGCCAAAACCTGACACTGTCTGCTATGGGCTTTCCACCTGAGCATGTACTGAGCTTACCTGAGAGCAGGTATAGGCTCAATAGACAGGACATCAACTTGGGGGATACTGCAGATTTAGAACGCTCCCGTGTAAGACCCTAAACTATGAAGACATCATGGGTGCTGGCTGGACTGTCTGGGTCACTTGCAGCTGCCCCAGTGAAGGGCTGGCTTACTCTCCAAAGGAATCTTTCCCTCTTCCTGCAGGGGATCTCCTGTGCCACCTCTCCAAGCTGCCCTGAGCACTGTCAATCCAGACTGGCTGCTCAGCCTCCCATCACCTGGCAGTGCTGAGACAGCAGCAGGTGACCCCAGTCCCCACACCTTCCATGCAGAACACCTCCCAGGGTTACCCACATTGTGGGGTGGACAGGCTGGTGTCATGGACATGCAGAACAATCTGAAACCCATGTCTCGGGCACTGCCTCTGAAGCCAAGGACTGAACTGACTCCCTGGAAGCCACAATGGGGGCCCTGTGAGCCCAACTGCCTGACACCCCTGTATGTCCTATCTGGGGTGCCCCAGCATGTGTTCTCTCTCATTCCCTCTCTCTCTGTGATCTGCTTGTACCCATGGGCTGCCTGCCATTTTCTGCCATGTGTAGAAGCAGTCTGAGGCTCGCACCAGATGCAGCTGTCCCAGAATCATAAGCCAGATAGACCTCCGTTCTTTATAAATTACCCAGTCCCAGGTATTCTACTATAACAACACAGAACAGACTAATACACGATCTCATCCCTAGACTTTCACGTAGTTAAACTTACCGGCCAGAGCTGTGCTGTGCTGGACCTGACGTCTTCATTTAGTAAAAAATAATACACAGGGGGAAAAGAGTAATTCAGAAGCTCAAGACCCCACTCGGCTTTCTGAGATCTCTGTGGTTTGTGGGATTCGCTTTAGCTGGCTACGTCCAGGACCCCTAAAGGCAGAACCAGGATGAACACTGCAGTTTGGTGTCATGCTACTTCCCAGGGTCCTCTGGTAACGATTTTGCTGTAAAGATGCCTGTCCAAGGTCCTAGGGGGTGGACTCTGCAGGAACATGTTAACCCATCAGGCCTGCAAGCCCTTATCCTTAGAAAGTCCTGCTTGTAAGGTTGGCTCTTGGCTGGCACCTGGGAAGTTGGATTTGGGGAGGGTTATCCCCGATAGAAGTTTCTCGCTGTATGTAAACAGTTTATGCAAATAATACGGTTTATGGTGAAGACCTGCTTTCCTCCTGAGAGTTTGAAGTCTTGGCAGATGCCAGGCAAGGGGTGCCTGTGTGACCAGCCCCCAGTAAAAAGCCCTGGTAGCTGAGTCTCTGATGAGCTCCTCAGGTTGACAACATTTTGCACGTGTTGCCACGACTTGTTGCTGGGAGGATTAAGCGCGTCCTGCGTGACTCCAGCAGGAGAGGACTCTGGAAGCCGTGTGGATGTCTCACGACTTCACCCCCGAGGCTTCCCCTCTGTTGGTTTTGCTCTGGAGCCTCTCACTGTCATCAGTCACAGCCATAAGCATACCATGTGCTGAGCCCTGGGGGTCTTCCTAGAGGGTCTTCAAAGCCAGGGGTGGCCTTGAACTCCTCACACACCTAGCTGGACACCGTCAAGTGCTGTAACACTCTTTATTTTATTTTTATTT
>NW_007731941.1:16721-21479 GCF_000696425.1 Galeopterus variegatus
GCGCCGCCGCGCTTCCCAAGCGGCGCACTATCCAGTGCGCCACCGGGCCGGCCCTGTAACACTCTTTACAATGTTAATTTTTTAAATGTGCCATTCATTGAACACCCAGAATATGAGGAAGACTTTGCAAAGAGCTTTATATACATTAGCTCATATATTCCTTCCTATATGTCTGAAAAGCAGACATTAAAACTGGTTCCCAGCAGAGGAACTGCAGAAACTGAATCGATACGATGTTGAGTCTAACATCATCCAACTGGAATGTTTCAGGTCAGTGTCTCATCAAAGCCCCAACTAACACCTGAACACCCTTCACATCTGCCTCTCAGTCCTGCGGCTGTTATGACCGTCATCTCCCAAGATGAGGGCAGAGAAGCGGAGCGCTACGGAGAGCGGGCAAAGGGGACATGCTGATCCACTCCTACATCCTCAGCTGCTGCTCCTGGCAAAGCCCTGTGTCCCGTGCAAGACTGCTGTGTTTAAGGACCGTAGCTCTGGCTCCTTCATTCAGTAAAATCCATTTTTACAACTACACAGATCCTAATAAATGCAGGCTCTAGGCATACAACACTGAATAAAGTGGAAAAATTCTGAACTGCATGGACCTTAAACTCTTTTGGAGAACAACAAATAAGCAAACCAAATGTAAGTACTACGGGGGCTGGCTGGTAGCTCAGGTGGTTAGAGTGAGGTGTTACAAGGCCAAGGTCAAGTGTAAACCCCACAAATATAAATATTATGGAAAATATGGCACAGCAAGAGGCATAGGAGGGAAATACACATACATGTATGTACATGTATACACAGTATGTGCACGCATGCACACACACACACACACACACACACATACAGTCATGCACCACATAATCATGTTTAGGACAACGACGAACTGCATACATGACAGTGGTCCCATAAGATTATAATGAAGGTGAAAATTTTCCTGTCGTCTAGTGACATCGTAGCACAAGGCTTTACTCACGTGTCTGTAGTGATGCTGGTGTAAACAAACCTACTAAGCAAACCGACTGCACTGCC
This sequence comes from Galeopterus variegatus, assembly GCF_000696425.1. Classification (NCBI taxonomy): domain Eukaryota; kingdom Metazoa; phylum Chordata; class Mammalia; order Dermoptera; family Cynocephalidae; genus Galeopterus; species Galeopterus variegatus. Next base: position 17,757 of record NW_007731941.1, read on the forward strand.
AGTGCTAGGGCGTACAGCAGGTACAATCACGTACAGTACGTGGTACTTGACAACGATCGTAAATGACTGTAACTGATTTACGCATTTACTATACTGTGCTTTTTATCATTATTTTAGAGTCTACTCCTTCTACTTATAGAAAAAAGTTCAGTGTAAATCAGCCTCAGGCAGGTCCTTTGGGAGGCATTCCAGGAGAAGGAACTGTCATCACAGGGGAGGACAGCTCCATGTGTGCTAATGCCCTGAAGACTCTCCGGTGGGACAGATGTGGAGGTGGGACATGGTGATACTGATGACCCCAACCCTGTGCAGGCCTAGGCTAATGTGTGTGTTTGTGTCTTAGCTTTTAATAAAAACGTTTAAAAAGTTAAAAAAAAAATTAATAGAAAAAAGCTTATAGAATAAGGATATAAAGAAAAAAATGCTTTTGTACAGCTGTACAATGTGTTTGTGTTTTAAGCTAAGTGTTATTACAAAAAAGTCAAACAGTTAAAAATATTAAGGGGCTGGCCGGTTGGCTCAGTTGGTTAGAGCATGGCCTTGTAACACCAAGGTCAAGGGTTCAGTTCCCCTTACCAGCCGGCCACCAAAAAGAAAAATTATAAAATAAGTTAATACAATAAAATAAAAATATTAAAAAGTTTATAAAGTAAAAAAGCTACAGTAAGCTAAGATGAATTTATTACTGAAGAAAAGCATATTTTTGTGAGATTAGTGTGGCCTAAGTGTGCAGGGTTTACAGAGTCTGCAGTGTGTCCAGTGCGTGCAGTCGCGTCCTCAGTCTTCACACCCACTCGCCGCTCACTGCCTCACCCAGAGCAGCTTCCAGTCCTGCAAGCTCCATGCATGGTACGTGCCTGTGCAGGTGTGCCATTTTTTTATCTTTTATACCCTATTTTTGCTGTACCTTTTCTATGTTTAGATACATTTAGATACACAAATATGTTCGGCTGCATTATAATTGCCTCCCATATTTAGTACAGCAGTGTGCTGTACAGGGTTGTAGCCCTGAGCAATAGGCTATACTATACAGCCTAGGTGTGTAGCAGGCTATGCCATCGAGGTTTTGTAAGTACCCTCTGTGATGTTTACCCAATGACGAAATTGCCTAATGACCTATTTCTCAGAAAATATCCATCATTAAGCAACGCATGACTGTATACATATAGATTTTCTGTCTGCATTAGTGTGTTTGTGTGTGAATAACTAGTTGCAGGGCAGGGTAAAGGAGAACAGTAAAGTAACCATTTGAGAAAACATGCAAATTGATAAATTGATTTTTAAAATAAATATACATATGTGACAACACACATAGATGTGCATAACTATATATAATTATATAGCTAAATATATCATATAATTCCTATAATATATGAGTGATATATATATGTATCACATAACGAAGGATACTGGCTACAAGTGGAAAGTGAGGGGCCTCCCGCTGGCATGCACTTCAAGTGGGGTGTATGGCGTGAAAGCTTGTTCTACATTTAAGGCTTTCAATTCAGAGGATTATTTTTTAATATTTCTGTTAACTGTTCACATGCCATATGTATTTTCTGCATCAGTGTTATATTTTACAATAGAAAAGTCTAAAATCAATTCATATGATTTACCTGTAATCATCTTAAGAGTTGCTAAAAAACATTTTATAATATTCAACAAGGAGACATTAAGAAAGAAAAAAGCTTTTACCACTGGGGAATAGGTGGTAATGTACATAACCAGATAAAGGAGCAACCGATAAAAGAATGCTCAAAGAACAGAGAATATGTAAACGGTGTGAAGTTCATCTCCAAAACAACCAGGTCCGAGGCAAGTATGCCCAGCGCCTCACTTCTAGTCACCATCGCGCGGATCCAGTCCAGCACCACCAGAGAGGAACAGACGCGCGAGGACGACAAAAGAAAACGCCCACCTTTCTGCACAGCTGACAATTGTGCACATAGGATCCCAACAGAACGAAAATATAATTATGAGAAAAGATGTTTAGAAGAATCCAAGATAAAAACAACATAAAAATAAATTTTATTACCCTTCTAATTAATAGCAATGGCAAGTGGGAAAATTAATTTTAAAAAGACAACACGTACTATGGTAAAAAACCAAATTTAATTGAGTACTAAGTAATTCTAATGAAAGATATACAAAAAGATAATGGAAAATTTTAAACACTATCAGGTACTATCAAAGCAAAATGAAATAAATGGAAAGACGGCGTGTGTTTTTCGAAAGCAGAACTCAGTGTCACCAAGATATCTACTCTCCCCAAAGAGATCCATGGTCTCCATTAAATTCCATTAAATCCCTGAACCAGTTTTTTTTTTTTAAGGACTTGACAAATATTGACTTTACAAACCCAACAGGGAGGATAAATGTCCAAAAATAGCCAAAATGTTCTGAAGAATAAGGTGCTTAACCTTAAGTAAGGGTAGGAGCTGAGTAATCCAGACATCGGGTTAGCAGAGGAATCGTCAACAGGAGCGCAGCCCGGAAGCAGGCCACGTGCTGGGGAAATCTGATTGGTGGCAGGGCTGGCACTGCAGAGAAGTCTCAGAATGTCACACGTCTTAGTACATGTGACCGAACGAATTATCTAAATAAGAAAAATGTCTTCTCTGTCTACCTATTTCATGGACAGTAATGAATTTATTGCACATTTAAGCAAAGAGTATTGCAGATAGTAAGAAACAGAGCAGATTATCCACTGTCACAAATTCTTCACCCCGCCAAGGAGGGACAGCTGACATTCAAGTGAATCTTTATAATTCACCAACTAATCTACAACACGTTTTTCTGGAAATGCATTCATTTTTCTGGAGCCATACTGTAGGGAAGGATTTCTCTATTTCTCTGAGAGTCTTTTCCCCAGTGGCATTTTCAAGGCTAAACTCTGGAAATGGATTTGTCATCCCTCAAAGGACAAGAACAGACCTGAGACACCTACTACACTCTCCAGGACAAAATGAAAAGTAAAGAGGAATGTTCAGGCAACAGAATGTAAGACTGAAACACTTTTTTTCTGAAATTCACACCTTTGGAAGTGTTTTATCTTATCCTTCAAGCTCTATTAATTAAAGGTATATTTACTGAAAATCCGAGGCTCCAGTAAGTGACTAAATCTTTTCACAGTGACAAACCCAGGGAGGGACAATGGGAAACCGACTCAAGGGTCAAGTCCGGCCATCCTACGACCCGGGACATCCACACCCCACCTGCTCATTGTCCCTGAACAAAGGACACCGGCTTGTGTCCCCACTGGGTGTCTGAAGTGCATTTTGCCTTTCGGGCGGGTACGCTCCCTCCCAGGTTTGGGTTTCTCTGATCTCTTCGGTTCGGCGAGAACCCAGGCGCCAGGAATCATGTCCGTCTGTCCCCCTTACTGCCAGCATCCCGTAGGTCAGAGGACACCACCCACCACCGTGTCTCCAAGAAGGAAAACCGGGACTCGGGGAGGAACAGCTCAGAGTCGACGGAGGGGCCTGAGGGGTCCCTCCCCGCTCCAGGGCAGGTGACAGCTCTTCTGACCCCCCTCCCCCAACAAGCCGTCCCGTGCGAGGGGCGCGCCCAGCCACTTCCCTAGAGCGAGGGCAGCCGGGGGGCGTCTCGGGGCGTCCAGGGCAGCTCTGAGACCAGGAGGGTGGGCTGAGAACGCAGGTCACCCCCAGGACCCTCGACCGGAAGCGCTTCCGTTAGGACGTCTGTCCCCAGGGAAGACGCTGC
>NW_007731941.1:22112-28521 GCF_000696425.1 Galeopterus variegatus
TGCGAGTGACGGGGACGCGGACGCCCGGGATGCGCAGGGAGGTGAGAAGTCCACGCCCCTGGGGCTCCGATTGGACGGTACTTCAGGTCCTTCCCACCCCACGAGCTCTGATTGGACAAAGCTACTGACGTCAACGCCCCTGATTGGGCAGACTGGCTTCCCCGGATCCCCAGATTGAACAGTTCGCCCAGACTCCGCCCCCTGCAGCCTGAGTGACAGGCGCATCACGAACACTCGCGTGCCTGACCCCGCTCGCCGGGGATGTTCGCGTCTGCGCAGAACTCGGGGCGGCCCCTCGCGCCCCCTCCTCCTGGACGCGGAGATGCAGGTGTGCGCCGGAGTTCAAGACTCAGTTTCCCCTCGAGCGACCCCCTGTCCTGGGCAGGAGGGACAGACGGGACAGGAGGGTCTGGGTCCTGCAGGGTCGGGGTGGCCTGGCCCGCGAGTCCCCGTGATCTGAGCTCTTTGTTCAGGAACAAGACCCTTCACAGTGACGTCACCGCGAGGCTTGACCCCAGGAGGCCGGGGCCTCGGCGACCTTTGCCCCGGGGCACGGGGCAGGACATCAGTGCACGTGACATGTGTTCTGTAAAATTCTCAAGTTCACATGTGACACTGCAAGGAACTGTATTTCAGATCAGTGTTTTAGTGTGTCCCCAGACAATTTTTAAAATTAAAAGCCTGTGATATCGGACAACATTAAGAATGTACCTATTACCACTGAACTGTACACTTAAAAATGGTTAGGTAGGTAAATTTTATGTTATATGTATGTATTTTACCACAATTTTGAAAAAGTCTATGATATCCCTAAGGTAATTGAATTCCTATTTTAACTGTTATAAGAGACAAACAAAAGCTTATATAAACTTGGGATGAACATGGAAGCTCAACACTCTTAAATAGACTGAGGCTAAATGCCTAATGCATTTAATCTGGTTGCTCATTTTAGAAAACATTTGCTCATTTGAAATTAAGTGGACATACAAACCCTGATATCATTGTCATTTAATCACTTACAAACAGAATTTTAAAAATTCATTTTTTATAGTTTGCAAAAAAAAAAAAGGTTGGATACACTTTCATAAAAATTAGTGTTAGAATTAACACATAGAAAAACAGCTTGCAGGCCGGCCCGTGGCTCACTCGGGAGAGTGTGGTGCTGTTAACACCAAGGCCACAGGTTCGGATCCTATATAGGAATGGCCGGTTAGCTCACTGGGTGAGTGTGGTGCTGACCACACCAAGCCAAGGGTTAAGATTCCCTTACCGCTCATCTTTTAAAACAAACAAACAGGGCCGGCCCGGTGGTGCACTGCTACAGTGCGCTGCTTGAGAGTGCGGCGGCGCTCCCGCCGAGGGTTCGGATCCCACATACAGACCGGTTCCCGCTCGCTGGCTGAGCGAGGCTCAGGAGCAACACCGAGGGTTGCGATCCCGTTGCCGGTCCCGGTCTGGTACGGGGGGCGACACTGAGGGTTGCGATCCATTGCCGGACACGGAAAAAGACAAAAAAAAAACAAAAACAAAAAAACAGCTTGCACTTAAAAATACATTAGTCATTGGATTGATGAACTATTAAAAAAATATGGTCATATACATTTTTTGTCTAGTATGCATTAATGACGAATGCCAAGTTTCAAAAAATCAGCATGAAATTTGGAAGTCTGCCTTACAACTGGCTCCCAGCCTGTGCCTGTAGCAGTCCCATGGGCTTGCCGCAATGTATTCACAGAGCCAAAGCCTGTGAACATCACAGGTAAAGAACATGTCATCATAGGTAAAGAACATGTCATTTCACTTATTAAGGTGAAAAATGAGGCTGACCTCTGAATTCTTCAGAAAACAGTCATTGCCACAAGAGAGAAAAGTAACAACTGGGAAAGAAGTGTGGTTCCAGATATTAGGCAGCTGACCAGCTGCTAAACACAAACGAATGAAATATTTGGGCCATCCTGGGGCGTTACTCATGGACAGAGTTAAACACATTCTCGAACATGCTAGGAGGAATGGGGACAAAAGCCCACAGGGAGGAGCAGATCCCTTCTCCCTCCTCCAGCTTTTCAGCTCCTTGCAAGGTCTCCCCTTGGCAGAGTCTAGTGGGAAGCTGCCAGCAAAAGTGCTGGTGGGTGGCGTTTCCACTGCACGTCACAAAGCAAGTATAAGAGAGCAGTGGTGGCCTGCAGAATGACGGCCCCCAAAGATGTGCACATCCTAATCCTGGGAACCTGTGACTATGTTACCTTGCGTGGTAAAAAAGATCCTGCAGATGGGATTAAATTAAGCATCTTGAGGTGGGGAGATCATTCTGGATTATTGGGTTGTAAGGGTCCTTATAAGAGAGAGGCAGAGGGTCATAGAGGAGATGTGACAACAGATTGGGGTGATGAGGGACCGCGAGCCACAGAATTTGGGTGGTCTCTAGAAGCTAGAAAAGTCAAGGAACAGATTCTCCCCTAGACCCTCCAGAAAACACAGCCCTGCCAACACCTTGATTTTGGACTTCAGACCTCCAGAGCTGTTATGAGAATAAATCTGTTGTTCTGAGCCACTTAATTTGTGGTGTATTTGTTACAGTAGCAACAGGAAACTCACACGGTGGATCTGAAGCAGAGAGACGGGAGTTTATAAGGGGCACAGAGACCTCCTGTACCCAATCTCGTCCTTCGTGAGGTGTCTTTGAACTTTCCACGTGCATCTTCAGCATGATTCTGCTCACACTGCCATACATTTCAGAGTGATTTCTGTTCTTCAGAGAACATCATCGTTCGCACCCTTGGGTTTGAAATGTAGCACTTTTTTTGGAAACATGATGTTCTGACTAGAAGTTTTATCCTGAACCACAAATATTCATTTGCAAAACAGTGGGACACTTGCTTTTTCCATTCCTCATGAAGGCAACACAGGGGGAAGGGGAACACTTTCAAAACTATTAAACATTTCAATGACACAAAATATGCAAGGAATAATCTTGTGTACCCCCTGTGCCCACCACTAAGCTCTATTAAACCCTACCAGTCTATCACAGTATCCTCAGATATCTTTAAAGAAACAAGCATCACAGAGAGAGCTGAAGTGCCTCATTCCCCTCCCTTCTCTTCCCAGAGGAAACCATAATTACAAATTTGGTGCTTATTACTGCTATGACGCACTTACGGATCCATAAACTATACATGACATTATTTCTCCTAAATTCAAATTTTATAAAAATGCCATTAAATAAGTGCACTCCAAAACGTTCATGGAAAAATGAAATCACAAAATATGAACCTACCCACGAACGTTCTGAAGACCCTTCATATTATACATACTCGGTAACTTGATGTTTTTATCCTTCAAAAACTGGTCAACATTGATAAATTATAATATATAAGCTTAATTATAATGTTTAATATAATTAAATAAAATGCCAAGAGAAATTAAAACAGGAAATATACATTCTACATTATCAGAAAAGAAATACATTCCTTCTATACACATAATAGAGTAAAAGAAAACAAAAGAAACTTCAAAAATAAGAAACACACCATAAAGTACATTAGCAGAATTAAAGCCAGCCCTGTTTATTATAGCAATGATTGGCATAAATGTATTCATTAAAAGGAAAAGGATCCTAAAACAAAATCCAGCTCTATGCTAGAAATGAGAGACAAGAGGGGATTTAAAAAGCTGAAATTCAAGGGCCGGCCTGTGGCTCACTCGGTAGAGTGCGGTGCTGATAACACCAAGGCCACGGGTTCGGATCCTATATAGGGATGGCCGGTTCGCTCACTGGCTGAGCATGGTGCTGACAACACCAAGTCCAGGGTTGAGATCCCCTTACCGGTCATCTTTTTAAAAAAAAAAAAAAAGCTGAAATTCAAAGGAGATAAAAAATTATGCCAGAAATAAACACTGATTTTAATAAAAAGCAGAGATTGTGCCATTAATATCAACAACTTTGAATTCAAGACACAGAGGATTAATGCAGACAAAGAGATCACTTTGAGACAATAACAGGTATAATTCACAGTGAGGAGCTGTCACTAATTGTTTGGCCTAAATTTAAAATAAATAAGAAAACAAGAGGCACAAATAACAGCAATTACTGGGGAAATTAGGGAAGCACAATAGCAACAAGAAACTGTAACTCAAGTATCTTGAATTAATTATGTTTCTCCCTGAACATTTGTTGAAAATGCAGATTACCAGGCCCTAACTCTCACTTATTAAATCTGAACCTCCGGATGTGAAATTTGAGAACCACTGACTCACAAGGTTGATGTGATAGAATAAGCCAGATTCTGAAGCACAAGAACAGAGGATACTGCTGATTCCCAGGACACGTCTAAAACCCAATCACATAGTAAACAGCACAGCGAGCCTTGATAAATTTCAAGGATTCGAAACAGCAGACACATTCTCAGACCTCAGCACAATAAGGCAAAAATTTAATAAAAGAAAAAGTTGAAAAGCATCTCTGAAAAGCGCACAGTTAACAACATACTTGATGGTGGAAGACTGACTTCAACTCTCATTCAACATTGTACTGAATGACTGAGCCAGTGCAATAAGAAAAGAAAAAGAATTTTAAGAAGTGAAAAAAGATACTTAAATACACAAAAGTTTAACAAATATATTCTCTCTTAAAAGACATTTGAGTCATACAAATCAAAACAAAAATTGTTAAGAATTTAGAAAATATATTCCACACGTGAAACAAAGCTAAACTGAAGTTCTGCCCCAGGCACATTCCTCACTGTGGATGCTCTCATGACTTGCACCTTAAATATCAGAGCCTCAGAAAGTCCTTACCTGTGGTTGGTTCCTCTGTGATTATCTATCACAGAAGCATGGTTGGCCGGTTAGCTCAGTTGGTTAAAGTGGGATGTTATAACACCAAGGTCAAGGGTTCACATCCCCATACCAGCCACCAAAAAAAAAAAAAAAAAGCATCCTCTGCTCTGCAAAGCATCTCCCCCAAACTGTAATTAATCAGTTAAGGAATCTGGTGACTTGCCCCACCCCTCGCTCCCATATGGTACAGGCTAGAGAATGTGTGAGGCTCACAGCAAAATCAGGGGCTTTGTTCAAAATTATTAAGAATGGGCTGGCCCGGTGGCGCACTTGGTAGAGGGCGGCGCTCCCGCCGAGGGTTCGGATCCCATATAGAGACCGGTCCGCTCACTGGCTGAGCACGGTGCGGGCACGACACCGAGGGTTGCGATCCTGTTGCCGGTCGCGGTACGGGTGCAACACCGAGGGTTGCGATCCCGTTACCGGTCACGAAAAAGGAAAAAAAAATTATTAAGAATATAAAAGTGGAGACATCACAGTATTAGACCAACCACAGGACATTTCTGAGTGGACTTTTGTGACCCACGAAGCCAGCCCTCCTCCTTACTCCTAGAATATATGTGCAGTGAGGGCAGAAACCTCACCTCTCTTATTCACAGCTGCCCTGCACAGCAAAGAGTTCAGATTCTTTATAAATAACTGGCAGAGGGAGGCAGAGACCAAGACTGAAAACAGTACACTCATGATACCTCTAAGTCAACCATTCTCAAGAATATGCTGAAAGTTACAGGTGCTTTCCCCGGAAAATCATCTATGCACCAACACATTCTGAATATACTTCCAGGTCGTTCAGAGCCCAGTAGGACTTCCATGGGGTAAGGCAACAAAATTCACCTGCACAGGTCTCATGGGGTGAAAGGAAATCTGACAGGCAACCTCCCTCGTTAGCTCCGAGGAAAGAGAAGATTTGGAGGAAAGCTAGGTGATTTTTAAGGGAGAATTTGGAAAGCATAGCCCTCCTGTACACCTCCATGCTTGGCAACGTGGAAAATGTGCCATTGTACAGGTTGCTTGGGTTCCGATCCAGACTCCACTGCTTTCTGATTGCGTGACCTTGGGCGAGTTACCTTACTTCTGTTTCCTCTTCTGTAATGTGAGTATGAGAATAGTTACTATCTCGTGGAGTTGTTGTGAAACTTAAATGAGAAAGCACATGTAAGTGCAAGGTTGGTGCCTGGCATACAGTAAGCACCCAATAAATGTTAATGATGATGATGCACATCACACTGTTGGTCTCCACTCTGCCAAGTACATCTCACAGTTGGGACATTTCCTGGGCCACCAAAAGTGACTCCACCTCTCCATGTCCCAAGACCTACTATTCTGTATCTTTGCCATCTTGGTTTCCATAATCCTCCCTGCTGATCAGTGAGGTTCCACATCCCTTACAATTTTTTTTTTTTAAGATGACTGGTAAGGGGATCTTAACACTTGACTTGGTGTTGTCAGCACCACGCTCAGTCAGTGAGCAACCGGCCATCCCTATATGGGATCCGAACCCGTGGCCTTGGTGTTATCAGCACCGCACTCTCCCAAATGAGCCACGGGCCGGCCCTCCCTTCGCGACCTGCAG
>NW_007731941.1:29383-36458 GCF_000696425.1 Galeopterus variegatus
GGGCCGGCCCTCCCTTCCAGTTTTTTTTTTTTTTTTCCTTTTTTTTTTTTTTTTTCTGACCGGTAAGGGGATCACAACCATCATCAGCATGGTGTGGTCCGCACCACGCTCAGCCAGTGAGCGGGAACCGGTCTCCACATGGGATCCGAACCCTCGGCGGGAGTGCTGCCGCGCTCCCAAGTGGCGCACTGTAGCAGTGTGCCACCGGGCCGGCCCCCCTCCCTTCCAGTTTTTGATGCTACTTGATTTTCGTTCATGATCAAAAATGATGGGCCAGCCCCATGGCTCACTCGGGAGAGTGCGGTGCTGGTAGCACCAAGGCCACGGGTTCGGATCCTGTATATGGATGGCCGGTGCGCTCACTGGCTGAGTGTGGTGCGGACCACACCATGCTGATGACGGTTGTGATCCCCTTACCGGTCAGAAAAAAAAAAAAAATGATTACAGCAATACAAAGGGAAATGGCAAAAGACACAGAATCACGCATAATCAGATAACCCTGACTAAGAATCAGATAAACCTGTTCATTTCTCCACATCCCTGTCCAGCCTTTGTCCGTTGGTATGTATATATTTTGACTTCATTGGATCAAATTATACGTACTATTTTGCATTCTTTATTATTATTTTTTTTACTTCAATCTAAAGCGCTGTCTTAGAAAACATTCTTGGCCTTGCCAAAGTAGTGTGTGAGATAAATTAGGGTCTAGCTAAGTGACCAAAAAGAGTAGAATGCTGAAGTAAAATACTGAAAAAGAATATTGGGGGAAAATTCGGAATACTCACATGAGAAGTTGAAAGCTGAAACAGGATACCTTTTGTTTCAGCAACTAAACATGGGATGATTCTCAGCGAAATCCCATTCCTCTTTTCCAAGAGCATGGAACTCATCGGGTGTAGCTCGATGGCCCTTTCTCAGTTCTAGACCCCAGAGCATTCTTTCAAGAATGTGCTGTAAGCCTCTTCTTTTCAACTAATACATTACACCAAATCAAGGTCTATACTGATGTGGCAGAGTGCTAAAAAGTGCTTCACACTTTAGCAGGCAATCACTAAAATCCAATAAGGTGGCTGGTCCGATAGAACACTTTTCCACAGTCAATTATTTTATAGGTTTTCTGACTAGCGTGGGTTTTCTGATGAGTGATTAGGGAGGAACTCTGGCTGAAGGCTTTCCCACACTCATTGCAGCTGTATGGTTTCTCTCCAGTGTGAGTTCTCTCATGCCTCACAAGGGAAGACCTCTGGCTGAAGGCTCTTCCACACTGGTCGCATTCGTAGGGGCTGTCGCCGGTGTGAGTTCGCTCGTGCTGGTTGAGAGAGGACCGATCGATGAAGGCTTTCCCACATTCGTTACATTCATAGGGCTTCTCGCCAGTGTGCGTTCTCTTGTGCAAAATCAGGTAGGAGCTCTGGCAGAAGGATTTCCCACAGTCTGTGCATTTATAGGGCCTTTCCCCCGTGTGGATCCTCTGATGCTGAGTCAGAGACGAGATCCTGTTGAAGGCTTTCCCACACTTGCCGCATGTGTAGGGCTTCTCCCCGGTGTGAGTCCTCAGGTGGCGAGTGAGGGTGGAGCTGTGCGTGAAGGCTCTCCCACATTCTTGACACTCGTAGGGCTTCTCTCCCGTGTGAATCCTCTGATGTTCACTCAGGGAGTGCCTCCGGTTAAACACCTTCCCACACTGGTGACATTCGTAGGGCTTCTCCACCACATGAATTTTGTTGTGTATAGTAAGAGCCACACTACGATTCAGTGATTTTCCATTTTTCACGTAAGCCAGAGTATTCCCCTCTGTTTGAGTTCTTTCTTGTTGTGTAAAATGACCATTTTGGCTGAGGGCTTTTCCACACTTGCCACTCCCACTGGGTCTCTGATCTGCATGTCCCATCTGATGGAAGTTTACAAGCGAGTCAGACATCATACTCTTAATATCTAGGTCACAGTCACGGAAGTGTCTTCCTATGGAGCTTCTCTGTGATAAAACAAGGTCTGAGCTCAGATGACCATTTTCCCCAAGTTCATGCCAAGCAGTAGCTTTCTCCTGAGGAGCTGCCTCTACCTGGATGCACGCCACTGGCCTCGGAAGCCCCTGGGGGTCTTTGTGGTCCTCCTCGAGCTGGCCACATTCCCAGTCTTTTCTGGTAAGCCTTATGACATTCGTACCACCAGACAGCTCTTCCCCAAAAACCACCTTCCTGTAAGTCAGCTCTTGGCTTTTCCACCTGGTCTCCCAATCTGGAATAAATTGAGGACGGGAAAGAATGTTTGGAGAAAGAAACTGCTAACTTAAGAGATGGTGGGATAAAATTGCTTCCGACGCACACAAGGCCCATGTGGATTGAGGTTCAAATATCAGCTTTTGGCGTGGAGGAGGGACGGGAAGACAGAGACGGGTCAGTAAACTAGGAGGCTGCGGGCGGGATGCAGGAGAGGAGGCTGAAGGGGGTGGAAAAGAGGGAAACGTAAATACAGATGCAATCACCCTGCAAAGACTGGAGCACAGAACGGCAGAGAGAAGGGATCGTCGGAAAAGCAAAGGGGGAAGAGGACTAGAAACAGAGAACCGGAACAGGTTCAGGAACGAAGGCCCTGCAAAGACTGGAGCACAGAACGGCAGAGAGAAGGGATCATCGGAAAAGCAAAGGGGGAAGAGGACTAGAAACAGAGAACCGGAACAGGTTCAGGAACGAAGTGGGATGGTCTTTGCTGTACACCCAGAGGGGTGGTAAAGGTAGCAAACAGGAGAAGGTCGCTGTGGGTGAGTGGAGGAAGACATCTCGGCATCTCCTTACACAATTAGGGCCTTGTGGAGGGGTCTCTGACCGACAGTTCCCAAGGTGCCACCCCGACTTCGACGGCTCGTACCTGCCTGCTTCTCACCTGAGCAGGAGCTTGGGGGAATTCTTCCTTCCTCCCTCCACATGGCTTCTCCTTGCTCCAAGGGGAAGGGTACCACTGGTCGAGAGAGTGAACGCCCTGTCCATGGGCAAAGGCTGGTGACCTGGGGGGCGTGTGCTGGGGAAAACGGGCCATCCTCAATCCCTGTATCAGGACTTTGGTTCTTCAAGGCTTTTCAAAGACACAGGAGCACATTTGAGAGGTAGCACGTTGACCAAGCTAGAGATTTTACTTTCCCAATAACAAAATTATGGATCTCACATTTCCCCCTGAAGAAGATATACAAGTACTCAATTAGTGCGTGACAAGATGCCCAACATCAGTTGTCATTAGGGAGATGCACAGCAAAACCACAATGAGATGTCATTTTACACCTATTAGGGAAGCTGTCATAATAATTAAACAAAACAAAACAAAAAACAGAAAACATGGGCCGGCCCGGTGGCGCACTCGGTAGAGTGCAGCGCTTGGGAGCGTGGCGGTGCTCCCGCCGAGGGTTCGGATCCCATATAGAGACTGGTCTGCTCACTGGTTGAGCGCGGTGCGGGAACGACACCGAGGGTTGCGATCCCGTTGCCGGTCGTGGTACGGGCGCGACACTGAGGGTTGCGATCCCGTTACTCGTCACGAAAAAAGACAAAAAAGGAAAAAAAACCGAACGACACCGAGGGTTGCGATCCCGTTGCCGGTCGTGGTACGGGCGCGACACTGAGGGTTCCGATCCCGTTACTGGTCATGAAAAAAGACAAAAAAGGAAAAAAAACCCCCCAAAAAACCAGAAAACAGAAAATAAGCATTGGTGAGCATGTGCAAAGTCAGAACTGACACATACAGCTGGTGGGAATATAAAACGGTGCTGCTGCTGTGGGAAACTGTCTGGCAGCTCCTCAAAAAGCTAAACGTAGAGGTACATGTGAATCAACGAATTAATGGTGCTGGCTCACCCAGGGAGATCAGGTTCCTGTAGTTCTCCAGCATCACCTCTCTGTACAGGTTCCTCTGGGCAGGGTCCAGCAACCCCCACTCCTCCGGGGAGAAGTCCACAGCCACATCCTCAAAGGTCACATATTCCTAAAACATCACATTGGTTCTGTTCACGATGGGACCCTCCCCTCCCACGTTCACAGGAGGTGGCTCCAGGAAGTTCAGAATGATCAGGGTGCAAAACCCAGAAGTTAGATTCTTTTTCTTTTTTTTTTTAAACATTATTTCTTATTTATTTGAAATAATTTCTTGAAACAGTAAGATATGATTTAACAAGCAAAAGAAGTTAGAGTTGGGCTGGCCACGTTAGTGCAGTTGGTTAGAGCGTAGCCGTGTAACACCAAGGTCACAAGTCTGGATCCCTGTACCAGCCAGCTGCCAAAAATAAAGAAGAAGTTAGAGTTGTCAAATAAAGCTACCTTTTACAGCTTGTAGAGAACCATAAAACTAAACTTGATTGTTAATTGCGCAATATATATCTGCCTTTGTTTAACATCATTTAAAAATTCCATTTATTTTTATTGTGGTAAAATATATATAAGAACTGTCATTTTAAGCATTTTTAAACACACCATTGCATGGAATTAATTACACAGAAGTCAGACACTACCAGGTGCCTTGTGGGTACAGCAAGGAGGCCCCACACACAGGTCTGATGGAAATATTCTGCCACTCTCTTATTAAACAGGTGCCACTTGGCAATCTCCCCCGCTCATTCTGAAAATCAACGGATTTGCGGCCACGCAGCTCCCCAGCGGTGGGACTGCAGGTGTACTGCTCACCTGTCCAGGACACCACATCTTCATCTTTCCACAGAAAGAACAATTTCAACCTGACAGTGTTGCAGTGAGGACTATGATTCCATATTAGGCGTAGCATCTGCTGATGCCACAGTCGGAGAACCTGGAAGCAATCCCTAGCAATCTGTATGACCAATGAGTCCCTTATCCCAAACTTTTTCTCCTTTATCTCTAGATTAGTAGAGACTAGTTCTCTTTGCCTCCGTGTGTCAGAGATAGTGTAAGAAGTGAGATCTGTGACAACTACTGTCACTCACTGGAATGTGGCACAAGCATGTGCTGTGGGCTGACTGAACTGTGTCCCTCAAAGTCCACATATTAGAAGCTTAATTTCCACTCTGACTGTTAAGAGAGTGAGAAATCCTATTAAGGTAATTAAAAGGTGGGACCTTGAAGAGGTGATTAGATTCTGAGGATCATGCCTAGTGAATGGGTTAAAAATGGTGGTCATGGGCATGGTTCTCAGGGCTTTAGAAGGGAGAGTGCACCAGGAGCTCTCTGTGCTCTGCCATTTCGCAGTGTGATACCTGCCGTCACTGTTGCTACCACCAAGGCCTGCACCAAATGTGCTCCCTGGACTTCGGACTTTCCAGCCTCTAAAACTGTGAGCAATAAATTTCGTTTTCTTATAAATTACTCAGTTCCAGGTATTTTGTTATTCCGAAACAGAAACAGACTAATACAGCATGTTTGGGAATAGGAAGGATGAATGACAGGGAGGGGACGATGAATGTTTGGTGCCTGGGTGGATACAGAGGCATCCACGGTACCGAAAAGCACCCGAGCTGGTGTCTGTCATAACAAGGCAGTCACCTACAGGATGTGGAAAACGACAGCTCCCACTGCAGGCAGTTAGGCGTGCTGGACCCGCGAGCTGCTCTGGCTATTCTGGCTGAAGCTGAGAGGTGGTGCGGGTAGATGCAGCCCTGGTGATGCCTTTGGTTGACGTCCTCTCCTCCGAGTGAGAGAAGACAGGGCCTACACATTCGCAAAGGCAAGCTTTGGGTGGACCAAAAACATCAAAACTTTGTGCTGCCCTTGCCTCTGAGCTGGAGGGAAAAGGGTTAAGTCCATTCTAGGGGCTGTGGTCTGAATGTCTGCATCACCCCCAAATGCAAAAGTTGAAACCTGATCCCCAGTGAGATGGTATGAAAAGGTAGGGTCTTTGAGAAGTGATGGGACCTTCACAAATGGGACTAGTGCCCTTAAAAAGGCGGCCCCAGAGAGCTGCCCCGTCCTTGCCTCACCGCGCGAGGACGCAGCTGGAAGTCACCATCCATGAGCAACAAGTCCTCAGCGGACGCGGAACCTGCCAGCACCTTGATCCTGCACTTCCAGTCCCCAGAACTAGGAGAAGTAAACTGTTGTTTACAAGCCACCCAGTCTGTGGCATTTTGTTGTAGCAGCTAGAAAAGATCAAGACATCGGTGCTACAGCAAAATGTCAGTGAAGCAGACAAAGGGGGAGCAAACACTCCAGGCTTTTGTTCAGGCCAGTGGCTGCTGCAGAAACCTGCCCCTCTGCCCCTAACGGTCCGGCTGGTCCCCACCCCACCTCTGAAGTTGGAATGTTAATCCTGTAACAGCTACACTTACGGCCATGGCTCGAGCAAATCTACAATCAAACAAAAAGGGAAAAAATCAATGGCTTTGCATTTTGTGGCTATTACACATGGATATATAATAAAAATTAGGATAGGGGCTGGCAGGTTAGCTCATATGGTTAGATAGAGTGTGGTGTTGGTAACACCGTGGTCAAGGGTTCAGATCCACAAAAACGGTGGGGGTTGGTACTGAAAATTAGGATAAAATATTATAATTTTTATATGTAGTAAATATATCTATATTATTATAATTTCATAACAGAAGGGTCATCCCAATCAGAAAAAGCAGGGCAGCAGGGTGGGGAGGGGGTTTAGTAGGACACAGCTTCTTGCTGTTTGCTGCCTGCTGGGTGGGTTAAAACGGAAACTATTTCAATATTAAAAACAAAATGTGGGCCGGCCTGTGGCTCACTCGGGAGAGTGTGGTGCTGATAACACCAAGTCAAGGGTTAAGATCCCCTTACTGGTCATCTTTTTAAAAAAAATAAAAAAATAAAAATAAAAAATAAAAACAAAATGAGTCTCTGTAACTCATGATTTTTACTATGATTTATACCTATTGGGGCCTCAGAGAACAGAGCCAAGTCAAGGGTTAAGATCCCCTTACTGGTCATCTTTTTAAAAAAAATAAAAAATAAAAAAAATAAAAAATAAAAACAAAATGAGTCTCTGTAACTCATGATTTTTACTATGATTTATACCTATTGGGGCCTCAGAGAACAGAGAGACAACATGAACAGAGAACTGTCTGGATGGAGATATGCTTTTGGAAGTTTTAAAAAGTAGA
>NW_007731941.1:36984-44960 GCF_000696425.1 Galeopterus variegatus
TGACAACACCAAGTCAAGGGTTAAGATCCCCTTACTGGTCATCTTTTTAAAAAAAATAAAAAATAAAAAAAATAAAAAATAAAAACAAAATGAGTCTCTGTAACTCATGATTTTTACTATGATTTATACCTATTGGGGCCTCAGAGAACAGAGAGACAACATGAACAGAGAACTGTCTGGATGGAGATATGCTTTTGGAAGTTTTAAAAAGTAGATATTAGGGCTGGTCAGTTAGTCCAGTTGGTTAAAGCTGGGTGCTGATAACGCCAAGGCGCAGGGTTCAGATCCCCGTGCCAGCAAGCAGCTGGTGTCATGTGCCGGTTTGGAGTGGATCATTATGGACGCTGAGTTGGAAAAGAAGAGGTCAGGGAAGCTTTGCTTATCACCTGGACTTGGGGCACGGCTCTCTGGCTTTGCAGCAGAAGCAAAGTCGCTGGGATGTTTTGTTTTTGTTTTTTTTGGCTTCAATTTTTTTGGGAATCCTGAATTCACAGATCCTCATGGCCTGGACCAGACTCTAAGCTGAAACCTGATACAGTCATCCCTTGGTATCTCTGGGGGGCTGGACCTAGGACTTCCTGTGGATACCAAAGTCCACGGATGCCCAAGTTGCTGATATACAATGGCATAGCATTTGCATATGATATGCTTTAAGTCATCTCTAGGTTACATATAATATCTAACACAATGGAAATACTATGTAAATCGTGGCTATACTGTATTGTTTACGGAATAATGACAAGGAAAAGAGTCTGTCCATACTCAGTACAGATGCTTTTTATTTTATTTTATTATTATTATTTTTTAACCGGTAAGGGGATCGCAACCCTTGGCTTGGTGTTGTCAGCACCATGCTCAGCCAGTGAGTGCACCGGCCATCCTATGTAGGATCCGAACCCTCAGCATTGGCGCTACCAGCGCCGCACTCTCCCGAGTGAGCCATGGGAACTGCCCAGTACAGATGCTTTTTTTTTTTTTTTCCCCCTTTTTGTCTTTTTTCGTGACCGGTAACGGGATCACAACCCTCGCCTTGCAACCCTCGCCCGAACCGCGCTCAACCAGTGAGCGGACCGGTCTCTATATGGGATCCGAACCCTTGGCGGGAGCGCTGCCACACTCCCAAGCAACGCACTCTACCGAGTGCACCACCGGGCCGGCCCAGTACAGATGCTTTTTAAAAAATATTTTCAATCTGTGGTTGGTTGAATCCATGGGTGCAGAACCCACAGATATGAAGGGCCTCTGTACTGCCTGCGGTCATTCGCGCCTAGCATGTGCTGTCTTGAACTGAGATCAGGTACAGGTGTGACAAACAGGATGTGGACAGGTCTAGGACACCTCTCTGGGGGAGCTCTAAAGTATGGACACATCGCAGACACTGGCTGGACCATCTGGGCTGCATATATGTCCATGACAGAGAGCTTCTTCCTGAAGGGGATCAGAACTTTCCACCCCAAGATGTGCTGCTTTGGCAGAATGACTCCAGATCTTACATCCACTAGAGACGGAAGTGCAGGGAGGGCTCTCCCACCTCCCCTTTTCTACCAAAAAGCAGGTCAGAAAATTTACACTTCCTGTTCCAGGAAGAGAAGAACGTTCTTGTCACAGAGACGGAGTCTACACCAATACAGATCTGTGCAAACCTACGCCAATGCCCCTCATGCCCCGTTAGATCCCCCCATATATTATTTCCCGGGCACTTCTCCACGAGTTACCCCTCCAGACACCTAAGCCCTGTTCCTTCGTCAGGTCATTCAAAATTTATCGTTCTTTGTAAAAGAAGAATACACGCCGCCGGCCCGGCCTATCTCCATTTCTCTCATGATGGTTCTCATGTGCGCGTGAAAATGCTCAATGAGGTCGTGTGCTCTTCTCCTGCTGTTCTTCGATCACTTCAATCCATAGGCCCCAGGCACAGAACCTGGAGGGTAAAGCCCTTCCTCCTCCCTGCATTCTCCGCTGGGACCGTCCCACACGGGGCTGCGGGTGGGCTCTGTACCCTGCAGAGACTCGCTGCATCCCTGCACCTGCGGTGGCTGCCCACGGCTGCCCGTCGGGGGAGGGTGACCGCTGCC
The DNA here is from genome assembly GCF_000696425.1 of Galeopterus variegatus. Taxonomy (NCBI): domain Eukaryota; kingdom Metazoa; phylum Chordata; class Mammalia; order Dermoptera; family Cynocephalidae; genus Galeopterus; species Galeopterus variegatus. The sequence continues at coordinate 39,060 of NW_007731941.1, forward strand.
ACCCACTCGTGGTGAGTACCTGCTGCTCACCTGCTGGACTCCCCTCCCCTTTCCCCTGATACACATCTCGGGAGGGCAGTGTGACTGCCAAACGCAGCTGTCCCCACAGGGCTGGTCTTCGCAAGGCTGCTCTCTGCATAGAGGTGCCGGATGAAAGGGGCAGGAAGTTAGGAAGGCCGCTCTGACAATGCTTGAAAATTCAGCACTTCGTCCTCAGTCCTTAACGTGGCCTGTCTTTCTGGCTCGGTTGTATAAAATTGTTTTCCTGTAAAATTGCTTTTGTCCTTCTCGCATACACAACCCTTCGACTACGGGGTCTCGAAAACAATAGGGAATGTCCAAAACATGTAAAACAGGACACATAATGTTATTATCCAGAAAAAATAAAGCGAAACCCAGCACCTTGGGAGCCCTGAGGGGGAGAGTGGTCAAGACCCTTGTTTCTCAGAGGTGCTCCCGGAAGCCTCCCCCTTCCACAGGTATCTCCCTGAGATGGCAGCAGGAGTCCCCAGTCCCCGCACCTTCCACACAGAACACCTCCCAGGGTCGCCCACACGGGTGAGGTGGACGAGCTGGTGTCATGGACACGCAGAAACGTCTGAAACCCATGCCTGGGCAGTGCCTCTAAAGCCAAGGAGTGAAGTGAATTACGTGGTCTGCTCTGAGAACCCTAGGGTGGGGGTACACAGGGGGGAGGCCACCATGGGGGCCCTGTTAGCCCGACTGCCTGACCCCTGTATGTCCGATGTGGGGTGCCTCAGCCTTGTAAACTGCTTCAGGGGACCGCGTGTGCCCTCTGGGGTGGATGCCTTCGCATGTGCCCTGAAACCCAGACATTACCTCATCCCTGGAAGACTTCATACATTCATTCATTCACTCATTCATTCATTCATGAGCACGGACGGAGACTTGAACGGGCTGAGCACAGAGAATTGTTAGGGCAGTGAAACTACTCTGTAGGGTACTGTAGTGGTGGACACAGATCATTATGCATTTGTCCAAACCCACACAGTGCACGACACCAAGTGTGAGCCCTAATGTCAAGTATGGGCTTTAGTGATAATAACGTACCAGCATTGATTCGTCAACTGTAACAAACGTAGCACATTAAGGCACAATGTTAATGACACGGGGAACACGTGGTGGAGAGAGAGGGTATACAACAACGCGGCATGTTCTGCTCAATTCTGCGTGTGTGGGGGGCTAGTTGTGTAAAACACACATAACATAAAATTTCCACTCAATTTTTCACTAAACCTAAAACAGCTCTAAAATATAAAGACCATTAATTAAAAAAAAAAAAAAAAAAAATTGAACAGGTCCCTTGGGCCACGTGAACAAAGTTAATATAGAAACTCAAGGAAGGTGCTACCTCCCTTTCTAAAATACACTGCTGTGGTTAATGGGAATGGTTTTAACTGGCTGAGTCCAGGCTGCAGGTTGGTCTCACCTGCTCCACGCGTCTACTGATGTGGGATACGCCTTAGAAAGGTGGCCTCACGGCTGCCCTGGGCACTGCAGGTGCTGAGCAGCGTCCCTGGCCTCCACCCACTCCATGCCAGGAGCATCCCGGACTCGTGACAGCCACAGACGTCCCCAGACGTCACTCAGTGTCCTGTGGGCTGCGGGATCGCCCCCAGTTGAGACCCTTGGCTGCAGCCCCAAACCCTGACGTTCCCAACCTCCCACCCTGGGCTCCATCATGCCAATGTCCATTCACCCTTGAACTCGGCTTAGGCTGCTGGTTCTGCTGGAATATTCTCTGGGCTCCTGCACAGTAAAGGATTAACCTTGGCCACAGAAATGTTTGGCCCTTTGCCCTGGCTCCACAATGTGGTTTTGGGTGGGGGTCTTAGCCATGCAGTAGCAGCTCAACCTCTGGAGGGGCTGGAGACTGAGGATGGCCACGTGGGTGGCCAATCAGCTACATGTACGTGACCAACCCAATAAAAATTCTGAATGTGAAGGCTCAGGCGAGCTTCCCTGGTTGGTGACGCCCCGTGCGTACAGTCATATGTGGCTGCTGGGAGAAGTAAATGCTCTCTGCAGAACTCCAGGGAACAAGACACCCGGAAGCTTCCGCCTGGTCTCCCCTGGACGCAGCCCCATGTGTCTCTTCCCTTTGCTGAGTCCCATCCGCATCTTCCCACGGTAATAAACCCTAACCATGAGCATGACAGCTCTGCTGAGCTCTTGAGTCCTAGCAAGTGACTGAACCTGAAGGTGGCCTCGGAGATCCCCAGGAACTTGCAGTTCCTGTCACCAGGCCCCAGGCCCATGGTTCATTCACAGCTGAGCTTGACTGTCATTTTTCTATATCACTCTCTGGCCCCTACAAGTAGAAACAGCCCCACACCGCACCTCTGACCCCCATTCAGTCCTGTACACTTTTATGTCGGCATCTGAAACACTTCACTAAACTTACGTCTTCGTCTGTCTGCCTAAGCAGGCTGATTTATTGTTCTCTCTCCCAATAACAAATGGAATGAAGGAGAAAACTATCTCCTTGGGGAGGAAACCAGGAGTCCTGTGAGCTAGGGAGCACCCCATGCCCTCTGGCATCCCCTACGGCACAAAGCTCAGCTCAGAGCTCCCTGTGAGAGCCAGAGAGAGTCTGAAAGCTTTGTGAGGGTGGGGGAAGGGAAGCATTTTTTAAAAATAATCAAAATAGAGTTTATGGGCCGGCCCGTGGCTCACTCGGGAGAGTGTGGTGCTGATAACACCAAGGCCACGGGTTCGGATCCCTTATAGGGGTGGCCGGTTTGCTCACTGGGTGAGCCTGGTTATTGTTCTCTCTCCCAATAACAAATGGAATGAAGGAGAAAACTATCTCCTTGGGGAGGAAACCAGGAGTCCTGTGAGCTAGGGAGCACCCCATGCCCTCTGGCATCCCCTACGGCACAAAGCTCAGCTCAGAGCTCCCTGTGAGAGCCAGAGAGAGTCTGAAAGCTTTGTGAGGGTGGGGGAAGGGAAGCATTTTTTAAAAATAATCAAAATAGAGTTTATGGGCCGGCCCGTGGCTCACTCGGGAGAGTGCGGTGCTGATAACACCAAGGCCACGGGTTCGGATCCCTTATAGGGGTGGCCGGTTTGCTCACTGGGTGAGTGTGGTGCTGACAACACCAAGTCAAGGGTTAAGATCCCCTTACCAGTCATCTTTAAAAAAAAAAAAAAATAGAGTTTATTAGCTTTTTTTTTAAAACATAAACATGAGAAAGAAAAGCCACACAAGTTAAAAACATCCTTTTGAAAATAAAAATGCAATCACATTGTGCTCAGTGACACAAGCCAGTCACACAAGGACAGATAGCATGTGATTCCACTCACAGAGGGTCCCTAGAGTCGTCAGATCCACAGAGACAGAAAGTAGAATGGGGGGGTGCCAGGGGCTGGGAAGGGGGATGGGGACTGAGTGTTTAATGGGGACAGAGCTTCAGTTTGGGAAGATGAGAAAGTTCTGGACATGATGGTGGTGATGGCTGCACAGCCATGTGAATGTGTTTAATGCCACTGAGCTGTGCACTAAACTTGGTTAAGATGGTCAATTTTGTTATGTGTATTTTATCACAATTAATTAAAAATATTTTCAGGGCCGTCCAGTGGCTCACTTGGGAGAGCCTGGTGCTGACAACAGCAAGTCAAGGGTTAAGATCCCCTTGCCGGTCATCTTTAAAAAAAATAAAAATAAAAAAAAAAAACCATCTTCAAGTAAGGAGGGCACTTTCCTGGGCAGCCCTGCCCACTCTGCGGAGGAGGGTGCCGGTCCCAGTGTGCCTGATCGGTCTGTTCACATCTTTCCTTACACTCAGAAGGTGGATGAGTACCTGGACCCAGGTGCTCACAGAGAATTCTCCCAAATGTCCTATAAAGCAAGAACCAAGTTTCTGGTGGGTTTGTAGCCCCCGGTACACCTATCAGGAGAATGAGGATATCTCACCTGGGACTGGGGGGGCAGATAGCCAGCAGCCATTCTCTCCTTTTGGCCCAAAGCAGGTTCCTGGGCAGGCAGAGCTGTGGGGATAAGAGGCACCGTGAAGACCAGATCCTGGATGGTTCCTGAATGCCAGAATCCTTGACCTAGAGAGCCTCTAGCTCACTTGAGGTGACCCACATACAGAGGATGGTAAACTGAAACCAGGGCCAAGGCCAGGAGTCTTAAAGGCTCCATTTTATGGATGAAGATACTGAAGCTCTGGAAAAGAACAACTTATCCAGGTTTACAAACATGAGAGCTCTTAGGAAGTTCTCTGTACGAGTTCCACATGGCTGCTGTAACAAAATAAAGCAAACCTGGTGGCTTAAAAGGCCAGAAGTCTGAGATCAAGGTGTCATAGGGCCACGCTCCCTCAGGAGGCTCCAGGGTAGGAGGTCTCCTGCCTCTTCCAGCTTCTGGTGGCATGGCAGGTGTCCTTATAAGAGAGACAGACAGACACACAGGGAAGAAGGCCACGTGACGACAAAGGCATAGACTGGAGCAATGCAGCCACAGCCGAGGGACATCAAGGATTGATAGGCACCACCAGAAGCTGGAAGAGGAAGGGAGGCTCCGGAGGGAGCATGACCCTGCGGCCATGTTGACTCTGGACTTCTGGCCTCCAGAATTGTGAAACAATAAACTTCTATTGTTTTAAGCCCCCAGTTGTGGTGCTTTGTGACAGCAGCCCCAGGAAGCTCATACAAGGACCAAAGGCAAATCGAGCCTTAGAAGCCTTGCTACAGGGGAACTTCAGGCACAGGATTCTTTTTTTTTTTTTTTTTAAAGATGACCAGTAAGGGGATCTCAACCCTTGGCTTGGTGTTGTCAGCACCACGCTCAGCCAGTGAGCAAACCGGCCATCCCTATATAGGATCCGAACCCATGGCCTTGGTGTTATCAGCACCGCACTCTACCGAGTGAGCCACGGGCCGGCCCTAGGCACAGGATTCTTTACAAGTGCCTTTGGGGATTTTACAACCTGTTAGGCTTCCCTTTGCCTCCACAAGGGCTAAGTTTCCCTCTGTGCCCTTGGGACTTTAAATTGCAGCTCATGGCACTGGGTACAGGACCTCCGACCCCTTAGCTCTTCCAGACCACTTCTCTCCCACCCTTAAAGTGGTTCACGGGACCCTCCTTCCCTGTGGTTGATGTCACGACCCCCTCATTCACTGCAGCCTGTGGCTTCTGAACTGGGATTATCCCTTCCAACATCCAACCCCTAAACTCCTCCTTTCTGCACAAGGAAGGCCTGAGGACGACCTCCTTGCACAGAAAAATGAAATCAAACCCAGGAGAGGGGAGAGGACAGTGAGCTTGGTGTTGGGAGACTGGCCGAATGGTCAGCTGCTTTCTCATTCCTCAGTAGGTGTGTGTGGGCATAAATAGAACGGACCCTGGACACCTTATCACCAGGGTCACAATGCTAAGGCATGACCCAGGGCCACTCCCTGGCACTGTGGACTCTGGGGCTGGGTCACTCTCTGTGGTGGGCCGTCCTACTGCAGGTGCTGAGCGGCGTCCCTGGCCTCCACCCACTCCATGCCAGGAGCTCCCCCAGTCGTGACAACCACAGATATCCCCAGCCATGGCCCAGTGTCCCCGGGGCGGGGGGTGGGTAGCATCGCGGCCCCTGCGAATCCCCTGACCCTGCCCGGGAAGGCGCCGGGCTGGTCTGTATCCGGAGGCCCAGCCCTCCTCTGCTTTAGGAGACAGAGCAAGTCTCCTCTTCCCTCCGTCTTCGGCCCCCAAGTGCCTTATTCGGTTAATGAAGACCGTGCCCTCGGGGGTCTGGACGCCGGAGGCCTTGGTGAGCTGCCCGGCCAGCGACTCTCCCGCCACCCCCGGGGCGCCCCCAAACCCCCCTACCCCCCGAGGACCAGGGCCGGGCCGCCGGCCACTTACGGCTGCGCGGTCCCTCGGCGCTC
>NW_007731941.1:45196-62411 GCF_000696425.1 Galeopterus variegatus
CCCCCCCCCCCCCACCCCCGGGGCGCCCCCAACCCCCCCTCCCCCCCGAGGACCAGGGCCGGGCCGCCGGCCACTTACGGCTGCGCGGTCCCTCGGCGCTCGGACCCACGGTCACCCCGGCGCGCTGCGGGGACGCCCCGGGCCACCGCCCCCCTCGACTCCCGGTACTGCGCCTGCGCGCCGCGAACCACACGTCCCAGCAGGCTCCGCGGCGCGGGGCTCCCCGCGGCTCCGGGGCAGTGAGCTGGGCCGCAGCGCCCCCTGCGTCCGGGCGGTGTCTTCGCAGGGCTGGCTCGCTGGGGACAGTCCCTGCACTTGCTGCGACCGCAGCCGCGTAGCTGTCAGCCTCGCAGCTGATCCGCAGCGACTCGCGGCTGGTCCACGCCTCCCCGGGCCGCGGCTGCCAGACGGGTGCAGCGGTGGAGCCCAGCTCCAGGGTTTGCGATGGAAAGCAGGTGAGAAACTCGAGTCACAGGGTTAGCACGAGGCCTGAATAAAGATTTACCACTGGAAGAGTAATAATTAGGCTCAGATCCGCGTACCGGCCCCCGCCAAAAAGCAGAAAAAAAATATTATTTCCTCACAATGTATATAAATATGCAATAAATTACATACTTATAAAAATTATTGTTTCAATATTTATTAGTAACAATATGTTGATGTTATTAATAATGTTAACATGACAAAACTACTACAATAATATAATAACCTAATAATATGTTCTTAATATAGTATAGTATGATATAAATATAAAATATGCAATGAGTATATAAATGTGAGGGTGTGTCAAAAAGTTCATGGAAACCTCCCTATTATCTTTTTTTTTTTGTATCATCTTTCAATTCTATTTTTCCACAAACTTTTTGAAGTATCCTCATATAAATATTATAATATAATATAGTATAATAATATAATAAATAATATAAAGATAAATAAACATGTTATATATAGTATAATATAATGTAACAATTTATTAATAAAGTACCTAATTATATAAATTATATATATTAATATTAATATTATTGTTGTGCCAAACCATTATATGTGTTCTCTCTGTGCCTCAATACTATTTATTTATTTCTCTCCCTAGCGCCCTTTTCCTTGCTGTGTAATGCTGGGTCTGTGGTGGCTCAAACTCTCCTCAGCGTGTTTTCTATTAGAGAGGAAATGGAATCCGAGAGTAATGCAGAGAGGTTGACAATGCTTCCTCCATTACAATTTGACGTCCACTGCTGGTCTCTGGGCACTTGAGATGGTGTTTTATGTGATCTATAATTATAAACGTTATGAATGTGACTGTCATGTGTTCAACAGGTGCCCAGGCAAATGGATTGGGATCCTTCCTCTGGAGTTCCATCCTACTTGTTTCAAGCCTAGCTTGGGGAGCTAGTCTTCAAGTGGCTTTGGTTAAATGGGCTGAACAACAGGCAGAAGGCTCTAGCGGTGGCAGAAACTGTATAACATGTGGCCCAAGCATAACTCGGTATTAGACGTGATGTGTTGGACAATGTTCCAACCCAACTTGTTCAATCCAATGTCTCCTGTCTTAGTCCACGACACGGATCATGTGCTGGGCTGCCCAGATTCCACCTTCAGGACTGAACTGACTGGCAGTCAGCTTGATAAAAAATGATAGCAGCATGTTAAGGGGGTTATAACAAATGTAAAAATAAAAGGCAAGACAATAGCATAGAGGCCGGGAGGGGAGACACAGAAGGATACTATTGTAGGTTTCTTATACTGTGTGGGGAGTGCTATAATGTCACCTGAGCATAGACTGTAACAGGCTAGATCTATGCCGCAAACCCTAAAGTCGCTAACAAACCAAATAGCAAAACAAAGACTCATATGGAAAGTCCACAGAAGATAAAATGGAATCATAAACAAACTTGGCTACTCTAAAGGAAGGTAGAAAAAGAAGGAAAGGGGTAAAACAGAGTGAACAGAGAGATGATAAACTCAAACTTAACCAGATGAAGAATCACAAGAAATGTTAGTGGTATAACATCCTCAAATAAAAGTCGGAGAGTGTCAGATAAAAAAGGAAGACCCAAGTTTATTCTGGCCACAAATGCACTTTAAATATAAAGACTGAAGAGGTAAATGTGAAAAGAAAGGAAAAGACACCCCCTGCTGACAGTACTAAAGGAAGCAGAAGTGGCTGCTTTACTATCAAAGTGAGAGAGTTTCCCTGCGGTCGGGTTTCAGGCCACTCCCCTGGGCCATTAAACCCCTATATTAGGAAAGAAGGGCTCAGATCAATGACCTCAGCTTTCACCTGCAGGAACTAGAAAAAGAAATCCCAGGTGAGAAAAGGGAAGGAAATAATAAAGACCAAAGTGGAAATCAACAGAGAACAGGGAAACAATAGAGAAAATCAATTAAACTAAAATCTGATTATTTCAGATCGATAAAATTGACAAACCTCTACACAGACTAATTAAGGAGAGAGAGAGAGAGAGAGAGAGAGAGAGAGACGCGGCAGAAAAAGATCAGGAATGAGAGAGGATTCTGCACACATTAAAAAAATAAAAAATAAGAAAAAACAAGGGAATATTATGAACAACTTTATGACAATCAATACAATTGACAACTTATAAAATGAACAGATTCTTTTTTTTTGTTTGTTTTTTTGGTGGCTGGTACAGAAAATTCCTTGAAAAAAACAAATTGCCAAAATTCCCTCAAAAGAAATAGATCATCTAAATAGCCCTATGTCTATTAAAGAAATTGAAGTAAAAACTTCTCCCCAAGGAAAACTCCAGGGCCAGGTAGCTTCAGTGGCGACCCCTACTGAGCATTAGAAGCAGAAGCAACACCGACTCTTCACAAACTCACCCAATATCACATTCAGCTTTCATGTCTCCCAAGCACCCTCCAATCTGGGACAGTTCCTCAGTCTGTCTGGGTTTTTCAGGACCTTTTGAGACATTTGAGAGGATTGACTGGTTAGTTATTTTGTAGAATGTCTCTCAGTTTGGGTCTATCTGATATTTTCTCAGAGGTCGTATCAAGATTATGTATTTTTGCAAAAAATACCCAAGAAACGATGTGCCCTACTCAGTTCACTGTATCGGAAGGCACATGATATCAGCATATTTTAACACTGTTAGTGGAATCTCGATCCGTTGGTGACGGTGGTGCCTGCCGGGTTTTTCCAAGGTAAAGTTCCTGTTTTCCCCTTTCTGTTTTCTCATTATCCTGTGCGGAGCTACCTTGAGTCTACGTGGACATCCTGTCAGTCACCGTACCTTCGCCCGCTCAGGTAGCATCACCAGTGAGCCTCTCCTGCAGCAGGGACGACTGTGCCATGTGCCTATGGTAACCTTCTCTCGCCATCTTCCCTTCTGCATTGATTAACTGGAATTCTACTGTAGGAAGAGCTGTTCCTTTCCTCTCGTTTAGTTGATGATTCCATTATTTATATCAGTATGGGCTGATGTAAGTTACTTATATCAGCATGGAAATCAGGAATATTTATTTTATTCTATGGGTTATAACACATTATTGTCATTATTTGGTTTACAGCTTATATTTTCCAGATTTGGCCATGGAGATCTCCTTCCAATTACCTGCTGAATCCTTTCAATATGTCCTCCATCATTTTCTGACCATGTCATTCCTTCCTGGCACTACAGAATGTTCCAGACTCCCATTTGTCTTTCCAAAACATGCCTTTAGGATACATCCTGCCATTCATAGAATGACCTTTTTGAGTTAGAGAAAGGGTGTGATCGGATTAAGAGAAATCCACAAGAGGCAATCAACCCCCAGCAAAAACGAGTGTGGGGAGGGGTTGGTGGGATTCCTGGGACTCAGCTCATGCTGAGGCTGGAGTGGGGACTACCATGGCCAGTCCCCAGCCAGGAGGGCGTGGAGCAAAGGAAACAGTTACCCTCCATGTCTCTCCTCCAGCCCTTCAGTCTCCAGCCTGTTCCCCAACAATCATGTGCAACATTCTTATTTCATCTTAAGTCGTTCTTTTTAGCCCAAATCATGGACAACAAAGGGCATACACAGGCTTTGCCAACTGCCAAGGTCTTGAAGATATTCCCCTACATTTTTTTCTAAAAATGTTTGGTGTTCGACCATTCACATTTAGGTTTATAATGCACCTCAAATTAATTTTGTGTCTGGTGTGAGGCAGGGATGGAGGTTCCATACTTTCCATATGTGGCTCTATTTGCTGAAAAGGCGAGCCTTCTCCATGGATTTGCAGTGGCACCTTTGGTGTTAATCGAGGGGTCTTACCTGTGTGCGTTTGTTTCTGGGCTTTCTCTTCGATTCCATTTTTTAGTCAACTTGTGCATCCTTACGCCAGATATCACACTTTCTTTTTTTTTTTTTTTTAAAAAAAAGATGACCGGTAAGGGGATCTTAACCCTTGACTTGGTGTTGTCAGCACCACGCTCAGCCAGTGAGCGAACCGGCCATCCCTATATGGGATCCGAACCCGTGGCCTTGGTGTTATCAGCACCACACTCTCCCGAGTGAGCCACGGGCCAGCCCAGTATATCACACTTTCTGAATTCCTGTAGCTTTGTGATAAGTCTCGATATCTCAGAGTGTGTGTCCTCCAAATGCATTGCTCTTCTTCGAGACTGCCTTGGCTGTCCTTGGCTCTTCACATTTTGATATAAATTTTCGAATCATCTAGTCAGTTTCTGCCAAAGATAAAAGACTGCTGGGATTTTAACTGGGATTGAATTGAATCTATATACCCACGTGGGGAAGAACGAACATCGCACAAAGCCTCCGATTCCATCTGGGGAATGTGTTCTATCCTTCCACTCACAGGTCTTCTTTAGTGTCCCTCAACAATATCTCCGTTGTCAGCGTAGAGGAATGCCACATCTTCTGTTAGACCCGTTCCTAGGTATTTGATGTTATTATAAATGGTATCTTTTAAACATGTAAATATTTCCTTTTCCAATGCTTACTGCTGGTATATAGAAAGGGGGAAGAGATTTGAAGGGACACTTCACCAAAGAAGTTACACGGACGGCACATAGCATGTGAGAAGACACTGGAGATCATTAGCCACTAGGGCAATGCAAACTGAACCCACGACGAAACGCCACTTCACACTTATTCGAACGGCTTAAACCTACTTGTAGGCATTTACCCAAGAAATATGAACGCGTATGTTTGCACAAAGACTTGTACACAAATGTCCACGGCAGCCTTTATTCCTAACAGCCCAAAACTAGAACCAATCCAAGGCGAACCGTAGGGGCGGTGAATGGATGAACAAGTGTCCATCCGTATAATGGAGTACGACTGACCAGTAAAAAGGATCCACATACATGGATCTCACAATAATTATTCTCAGTGACAGAAACCAGGCGGAAACAACAACAACAACAAAATAAATAAAGAGTGCCTCCTGTATGATTCCATTTATACAAAACTTTAGAAATGGAAATGAATCTATAGTGACAGAAAGCAGACCAGTGGTTGCATAGTGAGGGCGACGAGCGGGGTGGGAGCAGGGATGGCGCGTTCATGAGTGTATACATATGTCCAAAGTTAGCAAGTTGTATCCAGTAGCCCGCCCTGATCTGCAGTTTCACTGTCCCTGGTTGGTTACCCACGGTACACTGCAGTCTGAAAGTATTAAATGGAAAATCTCAGAAATAAACAACTCAGAAGTTTTAAGTTGCACGCGACTCTCAGTCGTGTGAGGAAGTCTCACAGCATCCCACTCCGTCCTGCCCCGGCTGTCAGTCACACTTGTCCAGCGGATCCACGCTGGACGTGCTCCCCGTCTGTCAGTCACTTGGTAGCCATCTCAGTTATCAGGTCAACACGTCACAGGAAGAGTGAGTACAGCACGAGAGGACATTCTGAGAGAGAGAGAAAGACCACATTCACTGACTCTTACTATAGTAGTCACGGCTGCAGAGTCATGGTTTCTGTCAACAGCGGACCACATACGCGACAGTGGTCCCCTAAGATTGAATGACTATTCCGCACAGCCTAGGTGTGTAGGAGGCAGTGCCATGTAGCTTGTGTATGTGCACTTTATGATGTTTGCACAATGACAGAATCCCCTAACGACGCATTTCTGAGAACACATCCCATCGTTAAGTGACACATGACTGTATATTTGAATGTCCTACTGTTTGTTGTTGCTGTTGATCTTACTGTGCCTAATTTCTGCGTTGAACTTTGTCATGGGTGTGTATGTACAGGAAAAAACAGTACATATAGGGTTGATATTATCCACTGTTGCAGGCATCCACTGGGGGCCCTGAAACGTATCCCCTGAGGATAAGTAGGAGACTACTGGGCATTAAATATGTGTAGTTTATTTTATGGCAACTTTACCTCCTTAGTAAAGTTGTTAAAAATATAGAAACTTTGGGCCGGCCCAGTGGCGCACTGGAGAGTGCGCGCTTGGGAGCATGGCGGCGCTCCCGCCGAGGGTTCGCATCCCATGTGGAGACCGGTCCCCGCTCACTGGCTAAGCGCGGTGCGGGCGCAACACCGAGGGTTGCAATCCCATTACCGGTCAGTATAAAAGACAAAAAGGAAAAAAATATATATATAGAAACTTACCCCCTTCCTGACCTGGTAATTGTTCGGAGATTCTTCAATGCGTCTGGCTGGGGCATCAGGAGCCTGGGGCAGGGTCCAGCCCCCATCCTGCCTCACTGTGCGGTCCTGGGCAACTCCCCTCTGCTGACCTACTTCCCCTGACGAGGGGAGCAGATGACGGCAGCGTCCCTCCCAGACTTAGTCACTGTGGGGTGTGGTAAGGTTGCACAGACGGGAGGGCAGAGACAAGAAGCCAGTAGACCTCTGGTCTGTGCCTCGGCTCAGAACCAATGCAGCACCCCCCAGCACCCCAGTACACCTCAGTCCCAATGACCTCAACATCCCCAACCCAAGGGGCAGGGCCCTGGGAGAGCAGCAGCCAGGCCTTGGAGCTCCCACAGGGTGGTCTGTTCTGACAAGTCCAGCTCCAGCATTGGATATGTCAGGTGGTGTCAGCAGGGACATGAAGGGCAGAAGTCTTTTGGGTACAAGTGACAAAATGCCACTCAAACTGGCTTGAGCAAAACAAGGGAATTTGTTGGCTCACCTAACTGCAGGGTGCAGGGACAGGACCAGCCTCCATGCGGGCTGGGACGCAGGTGCTCAGATGGTGTTGTCGGCAGGCTCTGTCCCAGCTCTGGGGTCCTGTGTGTCTGTCAGCCGGCTTCACTCCAAGCAGCCCCATGTGCTCAGTACCCTATAGCCTCCCAGTTTCAGGTTCAGGAGGAAAAAATTCTTTTTGCTAATGGTATCAACAACAGTCACAGGCCCAACAGCACTGATCCAGATGATCCAGAATGGTCATCAGTCCATCCAGGGACCAGTGGTGACTGGTGGCCAGTGAGGTGGCCTGCACCACCGGCCTCGTGGGCTGAGAACAGGGCAAGAGGGGGTGCCTGCAGGAAGTTCCAGGTGTGAAGACAAGAGCGTCACACTGGCCTGCCACGACCTGGAAGGGCCATGCTCTGGGCAGGCCCAGGGTGAGCTCAGTCTCCCAGGGAGTCACCTACCCTACCACCTGACCCCCAGCCCAGGCTGGAGCCCCCTGCCCCTGGGTGCCTCTACCCAACCGTCTATCACTGAGCCTTGAACCCAGGCCTCCTGCCTCCCGGCCCAGGGCACAACCCACTGTCCATCAATATCTGAACTGAACTTGAGTTTCATGAACCAACTTTATTCCCCAAACTAGAGAGAAAGGCCTCTTCAATAGGTTTCGCACAGGCCACAGCCTTCAGCCGGCGTTGCGGGGTGAGGCATGGACGCTGGCTCTGATCCTGAGATGCCCCATCTGCGGGCACACCTGCCACTGGTCAGTCCTACAAGGCCCCACTGGTGTCCCGGTTAGGGGTGAGACACGTGAGGCTGCTGGAGGCCACCCCACCAGTACCCAGAAGGTCTTCTCAGTTGTCCTGAACATACTGGAGCTCGAGAAATACTTCCTGAGGGATCAAAACTGAGTTATGGCACAAAACCTGGGGTGGGGTTGGCAGGGACAAGGAGCCAGCAGCCCAAGCCACCTGGAGGTGGCCCCCCTGGCTGGGACAGGCGACGCATGGAAAAACCCCTTTGCATTCAGGTTTCATTCATTAAAACCCAACGAGTTTATAGAGAAACGTTACGAAGGTTGCACAACATACAAGCTCCAATATATATGTTTTAATTAGTATTTCTCCTTCTTTCCATGGGGCTGGGGAGGTGGATGACAACGCAGACATGCAGGGGATCCCAACACCAGGCTGTCTGGAGACTGCTGGTAGAACCCTGGAAGGGCTTGCGACAGAGTTCCTGAGAGACACCTCCGAACAGTGTGAGGGGAGGCAGGGCCGCTGAGGCCGTGGCTGACAGCTCCCAGCAAGGGGCCATGTCCCTGCGACCCGAGCCTTCAGCTCAGCCTCAGGAACCAACAGTTAGAGGTCCTGGTGGCTGTTCTGGTTGACACACACCAGCCAGGTCCCTCTGCCTGCTGTTCCAGGTCTCGGTAACGTCCCTGCTGCCTTCTCGGGGATCTGAGGAGAATTCTCCATGGAGCACGGGGTTCCCAGCCGAGAATCTGTGCCTGAGTCCCTTGGTATCCCCAGAAGAACAGGAAACAGAGGCCGGGGGGCAAAGGGCTGCCAGAGCGCCTGCACATAAGTATCCAAGCTGAGCGTCAAAGCCTGGTGACTCATGTGAGGGTTGGGGTGGACAAGGGCACGTGGACAGGTGGGCCATCTGCCTGAGGCCTGTGACCCCCGCCCACCCCAACTGCCCAGGGCACAGCCAGGGGTGCTCTGACACATCTGGATTCTGCACAGGACAGGGCAGAGGCCATCTGCAGGCTCAGAGCTGGAAAGGCTAGGAGAGCCACCAGCCTCGCCATCTGCCTGCGTCCAGGGTGAGGGCTCCGCCTCTGTTGATCAGAAGGTGCCCAGATGGAAGCCCTGGTGTAATCTGTTTTGTTCTTTCTTTTTTGAGCCCAGGTATTTTAAGCATGAGGGACACTGCTGTGAATCTTGGTATCCATTTCCACCTTCTTGGCATAACCCTCCTGGTCACATGGCATGGCTACCAGCTCTGCCAAGAGAAAACGCACCCTCTTGTGCTCAGAGGCTAAAAGTCACGGAAACAGGTGCAGAAGGCTGAGCCAGGTGTGTACCCGGGTGCAAAGCAGGCCCCAAAGCCCACGTCCCGACTGGCCCAGGCTTGTGCTCCTGCTTGAAGCGCGTGTGGAACATGTCCATGGAGTACACCTCGCTCCACAGATAGCCGTAGTACTGCGCGTCATAGCCTCCCGCCAGGTGGCCGAAGGTCGCAGGCATATTAGTCCCTGGACAGACACAGGCGAGGCTCAGGCTTCGCCCCCGCCAGCCGCTCCACCCTCCCAGGAGTGAGGACATCAAAGCAGCCTCGGCAGAGACTCCGGCCTGGAACAGGGAAGAAGGCTCAAGGCTTACAGTGAGCAGGGGCAGGCCCAACACTTCTAGAAAGCAGGGCCGGCAGCTCTGCCAAGAGCACACATCTTTGTCCACCATGTGTGGAAGGTCAAAAGGGTTTCTAATGACAGTGTTGGCTGCCAGGAAGAAACGTGCCATGTTAGAAGACTGCATGTGTAAACCAAGGCACACCTACGTGATGGAGTATTACGCACTAAAATACTTTTTGAAAGATTTTTTAAATGTTTATGAATACTAAGCCAATAAAACACGACATACATTAAAGTCACAATTATCTCTACATATGTATATATCAACACACACGTGTATACACACACACACACACACTTAAACACACAAATAAAGGGTGTACACCACAATGTCATCAACTTGTTATCTTCAGGATCTGAAACTACTAGTCTTTCCTGCATTTTTCCTTAAACACACAAATAAAGGGTGTACATCACAATGTCATCAACTTGTTATCTTCAGGATCTGAAACTACTAGTCTTTCCTGCATTTTTCCAGGCTTTTCACAAAGCATACGTTACGCTTTTAGATCAAGAAAAAACTAGCTTCATTCATCTGTTCTCTAAAGTAAAGGCTTAAGAGAATGCCCACCTTCCTTGGAGGCCTGGGACCCCACTCCCCCTTTCCCCTTCAGCCAGCTTCTCAGCCAAGGCCACCCTGCCTGCGGGGACACTCCGAGAAGCCCCAGGCACGTTTTGTGGCTCCCCCAGCAGTGGCTCCTGCACTTGGGAAATATAACCTGAGAAGCTGCCTGTGGTTGCTGAGGCAGAGATGTCCCTGCTCACATGGGGGCCAGCTGCCTGGAGCCACCCCACACTGCAGTGACAGGAGAGGGTACGAGGGAGACATCTAATGCCCCCTCAGCATTGTGGACACAGGGGCTGGATCCTCCTCCATGGTGGGGCCGTCCTGGACGCTGCAGGTGCTGAGCAGTGTCCTTGGCCTCCACCCACTCCATGACAGGAGCATCCCCCCCTGCCAGTTATGACAACCCCTGGCAAGAACCCCTGTTATAGGGGAAGGCTTCCCTAAATCAAACCATGGTGATGCTTGGCAGGGAGCCCAGGGTCAGAGGGTGGGGGGCCCTGCCACTCCCGAGGTCTCAGCCTCAGCCTGCAAACTGCTCAACTCCCTTTGAGCTCCCAAGGCAATGGCCCTGCAGTCTCAGGAGGCCTGGCTCACAGGAGACTACCTGGTGTGGCTGGGACCCCCAGGATCTCCTGGCAGAGCCGGGCATACTCCTCGGCCGGGTCTGCATCTGTCTGTGTGTGCAAGGCCTGGTCCACCTTGGCGAGCACAATTTGGCGCAGGTTGAAGAGTCCTAGGCAGGAGGAGGGAGAGATGGGAGGCCAGCCTCTGTGACCGCCCAAGCCTGCTCCAGCCCACCTGTCCTGATGCCCCTGAGGGCATATGCCAGGCCCTCGCTGAGCGCAGCCTGGGCAACAGAGGCTCGAGAGCCACAGGGACGGGCCACACCTGTGTTGGCCTGCCGGGACCTGATGAGCTTCTCCAGCAGCTCCTGGGGCATGGGGCTGCCTGTGCTGTAGTGCTGGGACATCCTCAGCAGCGGCTCCTTCTCCCACACCCAGTTCTCCAGCATCTGCGAAGGTGCCTCCACGAAGTCCCGCTCCACATGGGTCCCACTGAACATGGCGAACTCGGCCTGCATGGGGACAGGGCAGAGTCTGGGGATGCCCGGGCCTGCTCGGCCTGGTCCCATTGGCCTGGCCTGGCCTGGGTGCTAACTCAAGGTACTTGGGCCACCCTCTGCCAGACTATGAAGCCTGAAAAATGATGGGGACTGACAAGGCCCCCAAGCTGCTGCTGGCCGACCTGTCCCAGCCCAGGACACACCTGAGAACGCCAGCCACAGGCACCATCCATGCTGACCCCTCACGTTCCTCCCCTAGCCACGGAGCCAGCTCTCGAGAGCTCTGCGCCCCAAAGGGACAGATGAACAGACTGCTAAGAGCCTTCCGGAAAGGCTCTCAACAGTCCTGGCGGCCAATTTCCTGTCGTCTCCATGGACCCTGCCCTCCCTGGGCTGCCCCAAGGGCTGCTCCCTGGTCTTCATTGACACCAACAGGACCCCCACTGTGCAAAGCCAGACACAAGTGCCTCCTGGACACCAGGATGGGCCCCAGTGATCACCACCGTCTTCTCCACAGGCATCTCCCATGCCCTCCCTGGGCTGCCCCAAGGGCTGCTCCCTGGTCTTCATTGACACCAACAGGACCCCCACTGTGCAAAGCCAGACACAAGCGCCTCCTGGACACCAGGATGGGCCCCAGTGATCACCACCGTCTTCTCCACAGGCATCTCCCACTGAAACTCCCCCCACGATGGCAGCACCTGCCACCTGAGCACCCAACCAGACACTGGGAGACACCCTGGACTCCCCTCCTCTCCCTTGTCAACTCTCCAAACAAGTCACCATGATCTTCCCCCCACCTGCATCTGCCCCCCTGGCTTGGCGGGCCTCATCATGGTCTCACTGGTGATAGCCCCTCCTGGGTCCTTCTGCCTCAGGCCTGGCCCTCACACAGGCCAGACGGACCTGCTTCCAGGAAGATCTGACCGCCCCGGCCCTTCCTCCTGCCACGGGCAATGTTTAGCTCACTATGCATGACGAACCACGGTGAAGAGCCAAAACAGTAAACTTCTAGCCCCCAAAACTGGGACAAAGTCTTTAGTGCCTTGGATTAGGAAACAGTTTTTTTTGACAGAACACAAAGAAAGTACAAGCTGAGAAAAATGAAAGTTACGAGGTTGAATTTCATCCAAGTTAAAAGTTTCTGCCCATCAAAAGACACTGTTAAGTAGCATATTCACGTGGGAGAACATTACTCAGCTAGGAAAAGGAACGAGGCTCTGACACACACTACCACGTGGATGGACCTTGAACACGTCACACTCACGTGACAGACGCCAGTCACAAAAAGCCACACAGTGTGTGACTCCATTTATAGGAAATGTCCAGAACAGGCCAATCCACAGAGACAGAACGTGGATGAGTAGATGGGGAGTGGCTGCTGATGGGGACGGGGCTTCTCTTTGGGTGACTACCTGTCCTGGAATTAGATGGGGGATGGTTGCACGACTTGGTAAGTTTACTAAAACTCAGCAAGCACCCAGTTCCCGCGTGCTTCTGTTTAGCCCTTCCAAAAACATTCTCGCTATCAGGGGAAAGGGTGCCCTGTGCATGTGACAGAGAGAGGCAAGGTCACATCATGCAGGCACAGCCAGGAGGCAGGGGCAGGGACACAAGGCCGGGGGCCCAGACAACCCGGGGCGAGGCCTGTCTTGGCCACCGAAAGCCTATTTGGGGAAGTCCTGGAACTTTCTGAGCTTCCGTACATCCACTGAGGACGGCAGACCGACACGCCTGGGCTCAGTGTTTACTGGATCTCAAGTGGGGCTTGTGTGGGGGCCTGCAGCCCTGGCTCTGAGCTAACGGGGAGCTAGGCCTCTCTGCACCAAGCACGCTCTAGGCAAGACCACGGATCATTTCCTCTTCCTCCTCCAACAGCTCTATGGGCTGAAGTGTGGCTCCCACCCCCAAATCCATACGCTGAAGTCCTAACCTCCAGGATTGCAGGATGTGGCTGTGTTTGAAGACAGGACATAGGAAGAGACAATTAAGGCAAAATGAGGTCGCTAGGGTGGGCCCTGATCCAATAGGACTGGTGTCCTTATACAGAGCAGATTAGGACACAGACATACACAGAGGGACGACCACGTGAGAGAAGTCGTCGATACGCCAAGGAGAGAGGTCTCAGGAGGAAACAGCCCTGCCATGCCTTGATCTCAGATGCCCAGCATGTGGTGCTTTACTACGGCAGCCCCAATACACTGACACAAGAGGGTGACACCATCTCTGTGGCAATGTAAGATGAGAATCCAGCAGGGAGCAGAGCGGAACCCGAGGAGCCTGACTGCAGCCCCCTGGCACCCACCTGGGAGCAGAGCTGGTGCATCACATGCCCGAACTCGTGGAAGTAGGTCTCCACCTCGTCGTGTTGCAGCAGGGATGGGGCGTCAGGGCTGGGCTTGGTGAAGTTGGCCACCATGGCCGCAATGGCGATCTGGCGGCTGCCGTCCTTCCGCAGGCAGCCAGGCTGCAGGCCAAAGCAGGCCGCGTGCCCGTACTTCCCTTCCCTGGGGAGGGAGGGAGGAAGAGTCAGGCCCTGCTGGGGACTGGGATACCAGGACAGTCCCCAGTTCTGACATTCCCTGACTTTGTGACACTCAGCCCATCTGGGATGACCGGGGCTACTGGCCACAGGCAAGGGGTCTAGGCCTCCTTCTCCAGCCTAGAGGAGCACCTTCCGCAGGCAGCCAGGCTGCAGGCCAAAGCAGGCCGCGTGCCCGTACTTCCCTTCCCTGGGGAGGGAGGGAGGAAGAGTCAGGCCCTGCTGGGGACTGGGATACCAGGACAGTCCCCAGTTCTGACATTCCCTGACTTTGTGACACTCAGCCCATCTGGGATGACCGGGGCTACTGGCCACAGGCAAGGGGTCTAGGCCTCCTTCTCCAGCCTAGAGGAGCACCTGGTCCAGAGGTCAAGGGAGCACCGTGCTGTGCACACGGCCCCCACTCCTTGGGCAAGCCTCCCGGGGCGTCGGCCACAGGCCAGCATGGAGACACAGAGCAGGCCACAGCTCCCAGACTCCAGAGCTGCCACTCCTGCCCAGGTGGCTGAGCAAGAGTGAAGTCACGCACCAGCTCCCACGGCGCAGCAGGTCCCATGCGGGTCCTCTTGTTTTCTATCACCATGGCCCCATGGAGTGGGTGACAGGGAGCTGGGGCTCAGAGACGGGCCCCCCACCCCGCCCCCGCGTGAGGCACTGCCCATACCCACCGCGGGTAGAGGTCCAGGTAGAACTTGCCGATCACCTCCCCAGAGGCCGCGTCCCGCACCGCGTACAGCCTCACGTCCTCGTGCCACACGGTGGCGCCCTCTTCCAGCTCAAAGGTGAGCCCCAGCAGCTCCTGGTAGATGCCCAGCAGCCCCCGGGTGACCACCTGCATGGGGAAGTACTCCTTGAGCAGGTTCTGGTCCACGCGGTAGTGCATCTCCTCCACCTGGTTCATGTAGTAGCGCATGTCCCACGCGTGGATGTGCCCATCGAAGGTCAGGCCCCGCTTCTCGCACTCGGCCTTCTTCAGCTCCAGGATCACGGCTCGCTCCTGTTCGCCCAGAGGCTTCAGCTTCTGCGCCAGCTCGTCTGCGGGAAGGCAGAGAGGCAGGGCCAGCTCGTGGGGCAGGCTCCGCATGCGCCTGGGAAGGGAGGGCCTGAGCTGGCCGGTGCTCACCACCAGCAACACGGAGGCCTTGGTGTGGGCCAAATGCGGCAGCCAGCATGGGACGGCACCTCCCAGCATCCACAGGAGGGACTCTATCATCCTTGTTTTTCCGATGAGGAGATGGCTCAGCGTGGAGCTGCTGTCCAGAGCTCAGGGTGGAGGCAGCAAGGCTGGGAGCCCACTGCACACCCAACTCCAGAGCCCAGGTGCTTAACTGTTACCTAAGGTCCCCCCAGGCTGAACGGGGGCATCAGGGAAAGGTCAGAATTCCTGCTCCACGGATGCAAAGAATGAGGTTCGGAGGGGACACCACACCAAGGTCAGGAACAGCCTGGGTGCCTGGCTCAGCCTGGCGGTGGCCCCCACAACCCTCCCTCTGGGATCCACGGTGGGAAGAAGCTGAGGGAAGCAGGGGGCTACCCAGGAACGTGGCCACGGCCTGGCTGGTCTTGGCCATGTTCATCTCCAGGACGTAGTCGGCGTGTGTGCTGAATCCCAGCAGGCTGGACTTCTGCGCCCGTAGCGTCACCAGCTCCTTGAGGATGGCACAGTTCTCCTGCAACACACATGTACCAGAGGTTGGCCAAGGGGCGCCACACCCACCACTGCCCAGGCCAGTGACCTCCTATCCTAGGGCACAGGCTCGCAGGTCTCCTGGCCACTTCCTTGGCCCTTCCTGCTCCTGCTTCTCCCAGCCTGGGCCCCTATGCGCTCTGGCCTGTCACTCCACGCGTGTCTTCATAAGCCCCAACTCGTTTTGGGAGCCAGAAAAGGTGTGAGCTGAAAACAGGAAGTGATTGTCCAGGGTCTGGCCACAGCCTCAGGCCCTACCCACCTCTGAGGTAAAAGCAGACCTCCCTCTGAGGCTCGGCCTGCCCACCCACCCAAGCTGAGGGCTGATGATGCCCAGATAAAGCCCACCCAGCTCATTCACAAGGAGAAAGAGCCCAGTCAGAACAGAACACGCCCTCAGCATGACCGGTCCCAGGAAACCAAATCAAAAAGGGGAGTTGTGGGGAGAGCTGTGAGTCAGATGGGGATGGGGCCGGCGGCCAGTGGCACCAGGCAACGCACCACATCCCCCTTGGTCCCGGAACTTGGCACACCCCTCGCTCTGCCACTCAAGCCTGGGGACCAGGACAGATTTGGAGACAAGGACTCTTGCGGGGCTCCAGCAGGCTCAACAGTGAGAATGACCCCCACCCAGCAGACTTTCCAAGGAGCTTCAGGGAGGTCAAGTCCCAGCAGAGAGAGGAATTCATCACTAACATGTAGAAGGCAAGACATTCCCCACCCCTGAGTCCTTGGCCCCTGAGCAATGAGAGGTCACTCATCCTGGGGGCAACCAGCAACTTGCCGTTGGTGAGGGGGCAGCCCACCTGCTCTAGGGCCACACGTTAAATTATGCAGTGGGGGGGGGTGGGGGTGGCGTCTGGGACCAAGTGACCGTAATACCCATGTGGCCAGCCTCCAGTCCAAAGAACTGGAAACACAGGATTTTACAGCCCACCTCTACCATGTCGCGTGCTGCAGGTTGTTTGTGCCCCTGCATGGCTGGCAGGGGGCAGCTCGGACCTCAGGCCAACGGCTCCGCTTGTCAGCCAAGAGCACCAGTGTGAAGTCATCAAAGAAGGCCAAGGGCCCACCCTCACTGCCCCATCTGTGCAAGACCCTCCGTTTGTGAGGCCTCTGGCCATGTGGTAGGGGAGGGGACACAAACACCAGCGCCGGGCCACAGCGTGAAGGCCCGGCCACTACCTCACTGCTGTGAGGACGATATGTGAGGCTCGGGCGTGTGAGGCACAGCTGAAGAAGAGGGAGAACCAGGTGTGCACGGTCAGGTGCACACAAAGCCGCAGGGAAGGACGACGCAGGGAAGAGGGCTCCGAGCCCTGCTCTGTGCAGCAGGAGACCTCTGCCGGTCACTGTGCCCAACCGGGTGGCCCTGCTGGGGCAAAGCCGCGGACCGAGCAGGTGGCACAGGCTGTGGGGTGGACCCAGCGGCACCGTCTCACCTCCTTGCAGCGGCAGTTGAAGGCCTCCTCCACCTTCCTTCTGGTCTCGGGCACGTGGCACTTCTTCAGCAGGGGGAAGTAGTGAGGGTACTTGAGGGTGACCTTCAGCTTGTCATCCTCTGTCTTCTCCAGCGAATTCAGGAAGTCCTCAGGGAGCCCTCCTGCGGGGACAGTCAGGGTGGCCATCAGGCAGTGGGGAAGGGCCGAGGAAGGCCTGGCCACCCCTGTGACTCTGGCTAGCTCACTTTCCTCCTCAAAACCTACGAGGAACCCCCAGGGTGCCTCGGCGGGACCCTCCCGCCTTGAAAATCAAGGCCATTCTCATCAGGATGCTCTTGGGGATGGGAAAGCTGAACTGGGCTCAACCCCCTGACAGCCAGGCTTCCAGGAACCTCCATCCCCAGCAACCCC
>NW_007731941.1:62507-74815 GCF_000696425.1 Galeopterus variegatus
CCCGCACAGGTGAGCCCAGAGAGCCTCAGGCAGTGCAAACAGTGTCAAAGACAAAGATTTCCATCAGAGAGGGAAACAGGAAGCTCCCAGCAGGCGAAGGGAAGCTCAGAATGTGCTGGAGGAAGACAGACTTGCTAGTTTGCTTTTCCTAAACGATGACCCCCAAGCCAAAGTCCCCCTCCCCAAGTCTGAATCCCAGTCTGTGCTGCCACGCACACCCCTGTGGGCTGCCCTCTTCCCCCACCCTCCCCACACTGGCCTACCCATGGCCCCAGACACCCATCACTGGCCACTTTCAAATCTGTCCTTCCAAAACGAGCCCAATCCAAACTCCTGGACCTGCTCACACAGGTGCACCCTCATTCCCACTGACCCCGCCTCTTGTCCTGTGTCCCTTCTTGGTGGTGGCATCACCAGCCAACCTGAAGCCCTCCACATCAGCCCCACTGCTGCATTCCCTGCTGGGCAGTGCCTCCCACTGCCACAACAGCCTCACCCACCCCCAGCCCCCTGTCCCAACCATCCTAAGGAGCAGAGATGCCGGTGCGTCCACTGGGACTGAGAACCTCAGGGCTACCCCCCCACAGCTGAGGAGGTGCCTGGGCCACTATGTCTCATGCTCCAGCTGCAACTTGGGCCGTGGCTCCTTCAGAGACCGGCTCACCCAGGACCCTCACAGCCGTAAAGCAGAGAAGGGACGACCTGGTGAGGACGAGCATGACAGACAAGGCCATTTGGGAGGTCAGCCCATGGGCGTGGGATGTGACAGAGGAGCTGAGGCGTCCAGCAGGGGGTGGACCTCTCCCTCATTCCTGTTCATGTCCTGGCACTGCGCGGGCCTGACAGATTGTGCTGTGTGACTCAGCCAGGGCCAAGCCCAGCTGGGGATGTCCTGGTGGGAGCTAGGGGCCCAGCAGGCAGCATGGCAGCCCTCCCTGGGAGCACTGCACGGCTTCCTCCCGATGACTGTGAGGCCTTAAACAAGGCATTTCCACCACGAAAGTGCTCCATCCTCCAGGAGCAGATTTCCACTGCTGGAGAAGGGAGTAAATTAAGGTACAGAAAAGGGGTGGGTGGATGAGCCCTGCGGCACTAGACTGCAGGTGAAGGTACGAGCATGCATGCGGGGATGTTTACTTATAGATACAGAAGAGTGTGCGCAAGGTCCAGAGATACACGTGTCTCCTAAGCCTGCCTGCTGAGGGTGCCGGGAGACAACAGCTCCCCAGTCCCCATGAGCACGCCCGGCTCCCGAATCTTGGTTTCTAAATATCATTCTCCACTATAAGGAACCGGGGCTCCTTGAAGAGGCTGGTGCCAGTGCCAGGAAAGCGCAGGATGAGCCTGCAGCATCGTGTGTCAAAAAGAAAGTGCTCAAAGGGTAACAGAAGCATGACCAAAGGACACAGGAACCAGCTTGAGCGGGCTCCCAACGGTCAAAGCGGGACAACTGGAGATTTGAAATAAATAACGATAGCAATGGATCGTAACCTGCTGAATAAAATAGGAACCTGAAAGTCCACACTGATGCAAACAAATAACAAACAAACGGGGGAGAAGGGAACACTCTGACCCCACAGTGGAGCAGCTAACAACCGTGAACAGAACGAGAGTGATGGACTCAGAAGGTCACTTGTGGACACTCCAGCTGGGGGTGCAAATGTGTCCAGGTACAGATACACAGTCCCATTCCAGTGACGCCTGGAGGGCCATCAACTAAACCACTTTGCACAACTGTTTGTCCTGCGGGGGATTCGAGCTGCCTGCTGGAGGCCAGGCAGAGACAGAGGGGGACCCCTGGCGGGGGAGAGCAGTGGGAGAGCAGCCCCACAAGCATGGTATGGGTGACCAGATGCCTCTGCTGAAACCCAGATTCCAGAGGCTGGGGGCCCCTCTTTGGCTGGGGAACCATGTGCTTTAAAGCAAATTGTACACAGGACCTTGTCTCTCCTAAGTGTTGGGGGCCAGGTGGTGGGACTTGATGCTAGTACACAGGAAGGACAGCCGAGTTCAGTGGTTACTGATCAAAGCGCTTATTCAGGGAAACTCATGTCTGGGTAATTCTACAACCAAGCTACCCTCAGAGGTCATGGGTCATGGGGTCCTTTCTCAGCGGCCACCTCAGAGGCAACCACTGCTAGAATTACAGAATTAGGTTTGTATTGCCTTATATCATACAGAACTGGTCAAATGTCCCAGCCCTGTCTGAGTCCTGGCAGAGCCCTCACAGGCAGCACAACTGCCGTGGGAAACGGGGAGGCCAGGGAACTGTTCCCCTGGGAAGGAGCCTAAAGAGACATGAAAGCTAAACATGAGGGGTGAACCCTACCAGGGTCCTGGATGGGGACAGACAGGCAGTTACAGAGTGTCCTAGGATGATAGGACCCGTCTGTTTCACACAACACCATGGTTCAATGCTGCATCTCGAGGGCGAGACGGGCAATGAGGTTATGCAGGAGGAGGTCCTCATTCTTGGACAAGTGTCACGAGGCCTGCAAGTAACTCTCACGTGGTTCAGGAAAAAAATACATATATTCAACACGGGCATCTCTGCAGAGAAGGACAGAGCAGAATGCTACCAGGGTGGGTCTAGGAGAAGAATGTAGGAATTGTCATTACACCTACCCCTTCATTTTGTAGGAATAAAAATAAAATAAGGGAGGGAGGGGTCAGGGATGTGGGGTCTCACAGGGGAAATTCCAGCCATTTTAGTGGCACAGCTGAGACTGGCACCTGCGACAGCCACATCCCAGCCCATGCTCCTGCCGCTGCCCCGGGGGATGTTCTGTCAGAGACGGAATCGTGGTCAGGCAGAGCAAGGCCCTCCCTGAGGAAGAATCTGGAGCCTTAGGTTCTGCAATGCTCTGGAGTGCTCCCAGGGAAGAAATCCCCCGTCCCAAGTGGCCTCCAGCCACTCTTGGCTGCAGAAGCCACGGGAGGAGGCAGCGGGCCCGCCCCCCACCACACCGCCCTGTACCTACCTAGCTCCTCGCGTGTGAACGGCAGGAAGGTCGTGTCCTCGTTCAGGTTCTTGTTGAAGTCGATGCACAGGAGGCTCAGCTTCTTCTTGATGCTCTTGATTTTCTGGAGGGAAAGATGACAGTGGCGGGAGGGGGGACTCGCAGAGGCAGAGGCGGCACGAGAGCGGCGGGAAGGCTCGCATTCCCGGAAAGGTCCTACCGGGGGCTCAGGGTTGTCCTGCCATGACCCAGGCAGGGAGAGGGACAACTGCAGCGGCAAGAGTGAGGAAGGACAGGTACAAAGAAAAGCTCACGACTGACACAGGAAGTCGCAGAAGCGCGTGGCACTAAGCTGAGCACAGGCTTCTGCTGCTGAGCCGGGCAATCCCGGGAGACCTCGGGTTGTGTCCTTGCCTGTCAGGAATGACGCTCAGAGTCTACAGCCTGAGCTTCAGAATGTTTCACAGCGATAAATTTTCCTCCTTTATCTAGTAAATCTGGTTTTTAGAAACAGCTTTGCACGGGAGAGTGCGGTGCTGATAGCACCAGGGCCCCGGGTTCGGATCCCATATAGGGATGGCCGGTTCGCTCACTGGGTGAGCGTGGTGCTGACAACACCAAGTCAAAGGTTGAGATCCCCTTTCCGGTCATCTTTAAAAAAAAAAAAAAAAAAGAAACAGCTCTGCACAAACCAATGCCGGTAACCCTCACCATGACCCAGGGCAGGAAAGAAGGGTGGGGCGGGGTGCCTCAGTCCCCCACCAGGTCGTGGCGCAGTGGGGGCTGATCCCAGGCCGTCAGGTGTCAGCCATGCTCCGCACCCCGGGCTGCGGCACCCACGAGGACTCCCTCGGAAGGCAGCCACGCAGGGCGCTGTGCACTGAGCCTCCTGCCCGAGCAGCAGTGGGAAGAGTCTGGGGCAGGCGGGGCCGAGGCTGAGGGTCCACTGGCTGGACCCTCTGTCTTGACTGGGGAGGGGCAGGCAGCACGGCCAGCGCAGGACTCACGGCTCATGCAAGGCAGAGACAAGTACCAGCAGAGGGACGCCCAGAAGGAGACGACTGCAGCTGCCCCCAGCTCCGCCCCACACCGGTCAGGGTCCAGGCAAGAGGCAGGGAGCCGCACCGGCAGGAAATGTCGGGCTGGCTAGGGGGTGGCTGCCCACCGTCTGTGAGATAGAAGCCCCCCAGCAAGGCCTTCTGGGGGGCGCAGATGGCCGTGAGGACACAGGACTGAGGGCTGTTGGGCACAGAGGACAGAAAAGGGAATGGGAGCGCACAGGGCACTGTCACTTACTAATCACAGGACATGAGCAGGTGGCTACCCTCCCCCAGCCCCAGTTCTTGGCCAGTGAACAGGAGGTGCCACCGCATCCAAGTCATCAGAGGTGCCTGATTCCCCCACCCTCTGCCTTCTTTTGAGCCAAGGTAGCCCCATGCTCTCAGGAAGCACTGTCTGACTCCCCCAGAGAATGGAGGGTGAGAGGGTACAGAGAGAGAGCTGTTTCGGGGACACCTGTCTTCCCAGAGTTCAGATCCTTGGGCAGTGGAAAGAAAGTCATCAGGCCAGGGCGCGGGAAGCCAGGGAGCCCCACCCACACCGACCACGAATCGAGCCCTCACCTCTTGAGTTTCTTTGGGGAGGTGCAGCCCGTTCCTCCGGCCCAGCTTGATGAGCCGCTCCAGGTACCGCGCTGCCTCTGGCCTCAGCGAGTCCTTCTGCACCTTGTCCTAGAATAAGCAAACTGAGACACTGTATGGAAAGTCGGGGTGGCACCACACACTGCGCAGGACACGGAGGAGCTGGATCGCTCACGCGTCACAGGCAGGAACGTAAAACAGTGCACATCTCCGGAGAGTGGCTGGGCAGTTTCTCAAACACCTGATTGTACGTGTAACTCGACATCGGCACCCGGGGCACGTACACCAGAGGAACCATGACCCATGTCTGCACAAATCCTGTGCACAGGCAACTGTTCTGTTTGGACAGCCCCAAACCAAAATCGGACCAGAGTTCCTTCGACAGGGTGATGGTTAAACAGGAACGAGACCACTGACTATATCAAGGCCAGTATCCTGGTTGTGAGATTATGCTGAAGTTTTGCAAAATGTCATCACCGGGGACCCGGGGCAATGTGTGCCAGGGCACTCCTGGCGTTATTTCATACAACTGTATGTGGAGCTGCAACCGCCTCAATAAAAATGTCATTGAAGAAAAAACAAACTGGGCTGGCTGGTGAACTCACTCGGTTAGTGCAGGTGCTGCTAACACTAAGGTCAAGGGTTTGGATCCCCAAACTGGCCAGCCACCAAAAAAAAAAAAAAAAGAAAAGAAAGGAAAAAGAAAAAACAAACTGCTTTCACAGGCCATCCCCCACCTGGCTACCCTTTCCTGATGCGGTGGGAGCGGTAGGAGACGTCTCTGCAAGGCCCGGGCCCTGCCTAACAGGACGAACAGCAAGAGCCAAAGACCTTGGGCTGCTTCTCCTGACCACATGGGTCAACATCGAAGCCCCCAGCTGCTGCCAAGATGCCTCTGGGGGAGGCAGAAACCCCCTGCACACATGCAGGGGCTCTCACTTCAGGTAGGAATGGGATGCCACCTCTGAGTAATAGCAGGGGAGGCCGGAAACGCGGTGAAGCAGTGCGTGGGTGAGGCAGGGAGAGCCCCAGGGGCTTTATACTTGGTGGCTGATGTTCTCCATTTGTCTTTGTCACTTTCTATGGTTTTTTAAAAAAACTGTGAAACATACCATGTGAAATTCGCCATTTTAACCGTGTTTAAGTGCGCGGTTCAGTGGAGTCAAGCACATTGATGCGAGCGTGCGACCATCGCCACCATCTGTCCCTGGGACTCTTCAGCTTTATGCTTTTTAAAATCTAGACAGCAGAAGTCACCAGTTCTGAAGCGGCTTCAACGCACTGGTGCCCAGTCAGAGGTTCTTGCATCCCACCCTATCATCTACCTCCAGTTTGCCCGGCGTTGTGTCACGACAGCTGTGTCCCCACCAGCCACTGGCCGCTGTATTCCTCACCGTGCTCTCACCTGGAGCCAGACGATCCTCTGGTACACGTCCTGCCTCATGCTCATTTCCACATCGAACTCTGAGAGCTTCTTGTCTGCCTCTGTGCTGGCTGTCCGGATGTCCTTGTGTGGAGAAACGTGCTGGGGGAAGTCAAGGATATTCCTCTGAACTGAAACAGGCGGAGCACAGAGGCAGGTGTGAGAGCACGTCCTGGTGGGAGCTGGCAGGCACCCCCCTCACCCCCACCCAAGCACATCTGTTCCCTTTCAGTGAACATCATCCATGCCAGGCCCTGGGCTGGGTGCTGGGAAAGAGAGGAAGAGCTGCCACCCCTGTTTTTGGGGATCTCACAGTCCGAAGGGAAACACAGATTCAACTCATGATACTCCAAGCCAGGAAGGGCCACGAAGAGCTAGGCGTAACAACAGAGAGGCAAACGGACTCAGCTCTAGAAAGCACCATGGGTGGTGATGGTTATATTTCAAATGCATAAACCATTTTATCATTTCCAGAGCATATTCGCTCCTTCTGTTAAACAGAGGAAGAGGGGGTGGCTATGAAAGCATAAGTCTTAAAATAGTTACCCTATGACACAGCAGTTCCACTCGTGGGCATCTAGCCAAGAGAAATGAAAACACACATCCACACAGAAACTTGTATGCCAATGTCCACAGCAGCCAGAGGTGGAAGTGACCCAAGTATTCATCAACAGATGAACGGATAAGTGCAACGTGGTCCATCCACACACCGGAACATCACTGGGCCACGAACAGG
Organism: Galeopterus variegatus; assembly: GCF_000696425.1. NCBI lineage: Eukaryota > Metazoa > Chordata > Mammalia > Dermoptera > Cynocephalidae > Galeopterus > Galeopterus variegatus. The sequence continues at coordinate 69,267 of NW_007731941.1, forward strand.
AACGAGGCTCTGACACACGCTGCCACGTGGACGGACCGTGAACACATCCCACTCAGTGACAGACGCCAGACACAAAAGGCCATACAGTGTGTGATTCCATTTACATGAAACGTCCAGAACAGGCCAGTCCACAGAGACAGAGAGTGGATTCGTGGGTACCAGGGCTGGGGGAGGGGATGGGGAGTGACCACTAAGGGGTATAGAGTTTCTCTTTGAGGGATGACAGTGCTCTAAAATTAAAGAGTGCTAGGGGCCGGCCTGTGGCTCACTTGGGAGAGTGTGGTGCTCATAGCACCAAGGCGGCGGGTTCGGATCCCTGTATGGGGATGGCCGGTTGGCTCAATGGGTGAGCGTGGTGCTGACAACACCAAGCTAGGAGTTAGGATCCCCTTGCTGGTCATCTTTAAAAAAAATTAAAAAATAATAAAAAAAATAAAATTAAAGAGTGGTGACAGTCGGACAACTGTGCAAATATACTAAAAACCACTGAAATATACACTTCATTGTTCTTCTCCCAGAACTCACAGTCTACAAAATGTATGCTTTAAATGGGTGAATTATATGTATGCAAATTATATTTCAGTAGAGTGGTTAAAACAAAACAAAACAAAATGCATATCTCTTGCATTGGGAAGAACTGAGCTCAAATCGTGGTTGGGTCACTACCACGATTCTGGGCCAATGAAAATATCCCCAGGTCTTGATGTGTCTGGCTGTACACCAGAGACCTCTGCCAGGGCCATTCAGTCAAGTCGTACTAAACAGAGGCGGGTTAGGGTGCTGGTGCTGAAGACAGAACAGAAGACAGGCCCTGTGGTTTTGGAATTTACAGGCTAACTTTGAAACAAGCAGCTGTAAATGGAAGGAGTGTGCAGACACAGCCGCTCAGAGCATGGGGAGAGGAGGGACAGAAGGGCGCCCAGAGGAAATGGGCCTAATCTGTGATCAGAGAAAGCGTAACATTTAGCAGAGTGCAGGGTGAGGAGAATTCCGTGCTGGTCAGGGAGTCCCTGAGATGGGGGAGCACGCCAAGCTCGAGTGGGCACAGGAGGCCACGGGGCCAGGTGCAGACAGTGCAGGGCACCGCAGCCCATGCCCAGGACTCTGGTCTTCTTCCTGAGGGCAGCAGAAAGGCACAGAGGGATTACAAGAGAGGGATATCATGGCTGGTTTTCATTTTCTTTAAAACTGCTCTGATGACTGTGTGGAGAAGGAAATAAAAGGCTGCAGAAGTAGAAAAGTTGGCAGGTCGGGGAGACTGAATGACGTCTGGTACAGTGATGCTTGATTTGAGGGAATTAGCATCACTGGAGCCTGGTGAGACTCCTGCGAGAGACATGGGAGGGAAGGAGCCACTGCTTGACAGAAGAGGGGAAACTGAGCCTGGGCTGGGTGATAACCCACCTGCCAGAAGCCAGAGTGGCAGGAAGCAGAGCCAGGACTCAAAGCCAGGTCTGTGGGGTGGCGGGCCGGTTCCTGAGCTGCAGCCCTCACCTCCTGGCCCACTCATCAACAACAGCAAACCTCTATAGCCTGAATGGTGCAGGCCAGGGGTCAGCCAACATGCCACAGTGACGTGTCAGGGACATGTTAAGATCCCTCAGCTTGAATTCAAGGATTCTCAGTGATTCCCAGAAAAAAAGCCTCTGCTAGACATTTGAGGAGCACGGGGTTTCCGTGCCTGGAGTTCTCTCTGTGAGACTTCTCTTGGTGTTTCAGATGGATATGTACACTGTCAACCTCTACAAAGGGGGCTCTGGGATTAGTTTCACCACCTATTTGACCAGGCACCTCAGTCCTCAGCAGAAGGACCCCGAGGAGAAAGAAGAGAAGGCTTTGGCTAGTGGTGATGGGGACGCCTGAGGGCACAAGGTTACCCATAGCACAGGTGGAAGCTGAGGAGACAGGGGAAAGGGATGGCAAGAGGGCCGGGTTCAGCAGTTCAGAGAGAAAATAAATATCCTCCATGACAAGAAAAGAGGCTGGAAGGGACACTGGTTTCAAGGCCGTCACCTGAGCTGGCCTTGGAGAGGTGTGCTGTTGAAATACATGTTCCCCTTTCAGGCTCTCACGTGATACAACCACCGAGGACTTTGAAAGGACGAGGTGGCGAAGTGGAGCAGGGCATGGGTGGGGACGAGCCGCTCCTGGGTGCCTCCCAGTGACCAGCACCTGCCAGGTGCTTACACCTACCATCGTGTTTACCCGTCACACCCACTCTAGGGAGGCAGTGGCACTACCCAGGGTCAGGGTCAAGGAGCTGGACAATTAGCATTGGGCTGTGAACTGGCTCCACAATACCAGCGATCCTGACCTGGACGTACCTGTGTATGACACCTCCACATCAGCCAGCGCCTTGAGCGTGCTGTCATAGGACACGTCCTCCAACTCCTGGGCGCCCACCTGGTCGTACACGTGCTTGGTTTGCTCGATGAGCTCCTTGGTGAGCTCCTCTATCTGCTGGGCGTTCAGGTCCCATCGCAGGTGGTTTACGACTGAGCACGGAGACACTGCATCCAGTACATCGCCTGCGCAGGCTGGACAGAGAGTGGACAAAACCCAGTGCTCATCAGGTCTGCTGTAAGCCCAGGGTTAGGGTCAGAGTTACTGTGGGCTAGAGGGAAAGGAGAGGATCAACTTCCTCCCCACCCAGGTGAGCAAGGCCCAGGGGCTTACTGGGAACACACAGACTGATTGACCCTGTAGCCCCCTAAACTCCTTCCCAGATATGCCAGGCAATGTCTGGAGACATTCTGATTGTCCTGGTAGGGGGTAATCCTGGCATGGAGTGGGTGGATGCTGCTCAGCACCTGCAGTGCCCGGGACAGCCCACCTTCTCCAGCCCCACCACAGACAAGGTAAAAAACCCTGTTAAAAAACCCTGTCCTGGGCCGGCCCGGTGGCGCACTGCTACAGTGCGCCGCTTGTGAGCGTGGCGGCGCTTCTGCCGAGGGTTCGGATCCCACATACAGACCGGCCGCTCGGTGGCTGAGCGAGGTGCGGGCGCGACACCAAGGGTTGCGATCCCGTTGCTGGTCCCGGTCCGGTCCGGGCGCGACACCGAGGGTTGCGATCCGTTGTCGGTCACGGAAAAAGACAAAAAGGAAAAAAAAAAAAAAAAAAAAAAAAACCCTGTCCTAGAGATACCAAGTGCAGGTCCCAGCCAGCAGCACCCTGCAAAGAAGCCTGGGTGTTCACAAAAAGGGGGAGTCTCGGACCACCGCAGCACTGCTCAACTCCTGCCACAGCACAGGGAAAACGGAAGCGCGCTGGTGTTTCCTGGAGAAGCCCCTCTCTTGCTTACTCTGCACTCCACACCCAGCTGGGAGAACACACAGGCCCCCGCTAACTCAGCAAGCAGTCCAGGATGGGACGCGGCCATCCCACAGGGGCAGATGCTATGGGAGTGTCATTACCTCGGCCACGCACTCTAGGGTCTCTGTGAGAAATGGTTGTGTAAATGGAGCCCTGAAGATGGGGGTGGGGGGTGTATAGGGCCATGTATTTTAGGCTTCCCAGGCCACATACAGTTTCTCTCCCATTCAAAAATCATTTTTAGCTCGTGGGCTGTACAAACATAGGCAGGCCATAGTGTGCTAAACCCTGGTGCAGACTGACAAAGGGTTTGAAATCTAATCCTGAGTGCAAGGTGGAACCCTGGAAGGCGGACAGGATGGGGACCTGACAACCAGACGGGCATTTTTACGAAGGCGGGGGCAAGTACAATGCGCTGATTCGAGTGCAGAAGCTAAAGTCAGACTAACTGGGTTTGAGTCTCACCTCTGCCACGTGCTAGCTGTGGGATCCTGGCAAGAGACTTTACCTCCCCAAATCTCAGGATTCCCATCTGTAAATATGGGGACTACATATAGGACGCAGAGTGCAGAACTGCCTGAGAATCCAACGAGGGAATGAAAGCAAAACATGTTACATCCTGAATACCCGAGAAAGTTTTCCAGATACAGCTATTATCACAGACCACAATCTGTTGTCCAAAAACTCTTACAGTCAGGGATCTTTCAATAATCAGGATTTTCCCCTATTCGAGAAGGGTAACATGGTACAAATGCCATAAATTATATCATCTAGGGAGGTCAGGGTAGCATCCTGTAATCAAATTACTCTTTCTGCAGTGAAATGAGGGAATAAACCAGGGCCTCCCCCTTGGCACTGTGGACACTGGGGCCAGATCGTTCGCTGTGGCGGGGCTTTCCTGGGCACTGCAAGTGCTGAGCAGCGTCCCTGGCCCCCACCAACTCCACGCAAGGAGCACCCCCAGTCATGACAACCACGAACGTCCCCAAGCACTGCTCAATGTTCCCTGAAGTGGCACAATCACCCTGGCAGAGAACCACTGGTAAAATGAGAGAAAGAAAGGAAGTAAAAGAAAGGCTCTAAGTTAGTCAGCACAGGTGGCAAAGAAGGATTTCAGGAGCTCTGATAAAATGGAGATCAAGGTGAGCTGGCACTGTCTGAAAATCCTGCAGGAAGAGCTAGGATTTGAAAAACTTGTGGACATGCATCCATTCTGTAAATATTTACTGAATGCCGCTCCTGTGCCAGGTCTCTGAGCTAATAATCCAGCAGCAAACAAGGTAGACAACAGTCCTGCCTTCCCGAAGCCTGAATAGCCCTAATTATCATTATTACCATTATTATAATTACTATCCTCATCGCAATGGAATGAAGAAAAGAGCTGGAGGAGGACAGGTGGACAAGAGAAAATCCAAGTAAACTACCAGAGAGGTGCCACACGACAACCTGAGCGACCTTCTAAAATACAGTACACAGGTCACACCGCTTTTGCCCTTAAAATAACAAGGTCCCCTGACTGTGTTGTAGCCAAAGTGACTTTTTGCTCTCCAAACACGTTACTCCTGTTCCTGTCTCCCTGCCTTTGCCCTCGCGGTTCCCTCCACCTGGGACGCTCCTCCCCAGGTGTTGGCAAGTCTCGGCTCAAATGCCACCTCCTCGGGGAGGCCCTCCAGGACCACCCTCTCCAAACAAGTCTCCCTGAGATTGCCCCGTTCGTGCCTTGCTCCACGGCACCGATCCCTATCGAAAATCCTCGCTTGCTTATTTACCTGTTGAACGTCTGCCTCTGGCTCTAGAACACCGGGAGGACGAGGGCGGGGGGCTCGGGTTCTTAAATCACTGTCTCCCCAGAGTCCCCCCCAGCCGACCCGTCCCGTAGAGGAAGCGCCATCAAGTTTGCAGAATGAATGAAGCCCTGGAAAAGCTGGTTCATCCATTCGACAAGCGAGGCGGCGGGGTCGCCCACGTGGCCACTCCCAGTCCCCGCCGGGGGTCCCTCGAAGGTCCCTCGGCTCCGGTCCTAGGCCCAAGTCGTGACCCCAGGGGGCGCGAGGGTGCAGGGGACGCCCGGGTCTGCAGAGCGGGGCCGCAGCGAGGGCCGGCCGGTACCTGCGGGGGGCTTCATGGTGGGTGGCCCTGCGCCGGCGGCCCCCTCCGTCCACCTGGTCCGCGTCCAGCCGCCTCGGCCGTCGCAGTCACCCGGCTCCTGTCAGCCGCCACCGCCGCCCGTAGAC
>NW_007731941.1:75815-98132 GCF_000696425.1 Galeopterus variegatus
GGGCAGGCTAGGAGCGCGCGTGCGCGGGGAGGGCGGGGCGCGCGCGCTCTCGAGCTCCGCCCCTACCCCGGTCGGTGGGCCGGGTCTCTGGCGCACTCTGCGCACGCGCTGCAACTCTCCCGGCCCGTCATTGGCTCTCAGAGGTGGGCGGGCGGAGTCTCGGGCTCTACCCCTTCCCGAGCCTCCCGGGGTCCTGGGGAGCCTCGGACGGGACGTTTCCATGGAAACCGCACGCCGCGGACGCCTCTGAGCAGGTGGATTTGCCGCTCTTTCTGCCAGGACTTCTCCGCCTGGGCTTTGGCTCCCGTATTGATTTGTACTCGCCTCCTTTCTTATCATTGGGTATTGGGCTAATTTTACAAGTTTGCTCCCTCACCTGTGGTCTTCATGTTACTGATGGCGCTTTTTGCAGATTATTTCCTTCCCAGGATCCTGCTCATCTTCTGGCATCTAAGGAATACAGTGTGTCAGTTAAGTCCGGTTAATCAATTCACTTAAGAACAGGTTTCTTTGATTTTTTTTGTTTTAATGTACGCAAGTATCATCAAGAAAGCTTCAGTAAACAGGTCCATGACCTCAAAAACAGGTGTTTTGCAACAGTGCAGCGGCCTGACCTACATCCAATGTTGTCAGTTTAAAAAAAAAAAAAAAAAAAAAAAAATCCTGGGCTGGCCAGTTAGCTCAGTTTGTTGGAGAGTAGTGCTGATAGCACCAAGGTCAAGGGTTTGATTCCTCTACCGGCCAGCTGCCAAAATGAAAGAGGGGGGAACTGGGGGAACTCCAAAAAAAAAAAAAAAAATCTCAAATCATCTAAAGCACCAAGAAAACATTAAACTGGCAAAAAAATCCCCACCGCCTTTATTTTTGCAAAAGAAATTAAGATAATCCAGGCCATTAATCGTGCATGCGTTTCGAATTGAATTCAAATGAATTGGGAGAACTCTCCTGGCAACTCTGAAAAGTCACGGTGGGTCAGTTCTCTGTCCTAGGGAATGTCCCACCAGGCCCCTTTGTGTGTTTCTGTCTCTTGAGCCCACAAAGCTTACGCCTACATCAGTCTTCGCTTTCCTTCTTCCCTGTGCCTAGGGTGTTTTCCCTTTGGCTTTTCCCATCTTTCAAATCGACACCTAATGGAAAAGTCTTCCATAACCGTCCCAGACAATTCAACTCTCCAATCACCCCATGTTTTTTTCATAGGGCTTGGCATTATGTGAAATTTCTTGTTTCTCCATTTATGTACTAGTTTACTACTAGTTTATAGTCCGTCTGTCCCCATAAAAGGTCATGAGAGCACACACTTTGCCGGTCTTTATGTGTGGTTTGCAATAAATACTTGTTGAATGAATATTAGGCACCTGCTATATACAAACATCCCTGTATTCCTTTACGTCTCACAGATTGACTGAATGGAAGAATGCAGCTATGGGTGAGTGGGTGGCTGGGTGGGTGAATAAATGAACAAAGTAAGCGGATAACAATGACTCCCATTCACGGAGTGCCTGTGACGCTCTGGGAGCCAGGTGTCCCAATGCGGCTCCACCACGTGGCCGGCTCCGCACCACGTGGCCGGCTCAGCCGACCCGCTGAAGTCCGCCTATATCCCATCAGGCACCGCTTCGTTCCCGATGTAGAGGACCAGTCAGACCTGACTTCCGGCCTCCATTAGGTCGTAGAGGTCAGTTGCCCTAACGACCAGCTGATTCCCGCCTCTAAATTGTGTCACTTCCTCTCACGCCCGCCCGGAGCAGTGGCGCGCCTGCGCAGAATGAGAGCAAGCCGGAGCGGGCTCCTTGTGCGCAGGCGTCGCGCCCGGGGGGCGGGGCCGGGCGGCGCCGCGGTGCGCAGGCGCAGCCGTCGGTGGGTTGGGGCTCTGTCGCCGCAGAGGTGAGTTGGGGGCTCCGCGCAGGGTCTGGGTGGGCCTGGGGTCTGTGGCTTGGGGTTCCTGAGACTCTGGATCCCGTAAGAGGAGGTGGATCTTGGGTCTGGGTCGCCCCGACCCGCGGACTCCTGTGAGTGGGCAGCGCGGAGGGGAAACTGAGGCCGGGCGGCTTCGGTCGGGCCCTGGCGGGTCCTCGTCTCCCTGTCCCGGGCCCCAGGCCCTGGAAATGCTGGTCCGCAGGCCCGTGGCGAGGACAACTGGAGATTAAAGCTCCCTGCACCTCTTGGGCGCTAGCCGAGTGTTCGCTGCTGTCCTCGTTCCTGTCAGCTGCCTGGAACCACGGTCCCTTCGACTCGGGGACCCCTTTTGTGGGTCCCAGGCGTTCCAGGGCCGCCACTCACTACCTGCATGGCCTTGGCCAGCCTCTTGGCTTCTCAGAGCCTCAGTTTCCCCCTCTGTAAGACGGACGCTGTCACAGCCCCTGCCTGGGGAGGTTCCTAGGAGGAGAGGCGCAGGGCCCAGCGGGGGGTTGGCAGCTGTTAGTCTTATTTCCCATTTAAGGTCTTTTATATATGGAGCTTGAGGTGGGGGGAATCGGGTTGAGGACCACCCCGCCACCTCTTGCCGGCTGTGTAAACTTGGGCAAGTCTCTTGCCCTCTCTGAGCAGCCCTTTCCAAATCTCTAAAATAGTAGGCGTAAAAGTGTCGCGAGGTTAAATACATCCAGACATTGGATTAAATTACATCGGTTGCCTGGGATTCGATAAGAACTTGCTAGAGAATGGCTGTTTTTGTTATTAGGTGTCAGAAAATACGTGTTCAGTCTGCGTCCCTGAGGCTGAATGTTTTTCTTTGTTTCTGAGAATTACATCGGTTGCCTGGGATTCGATAAGAACTTGCTAGAGAATGGCTGTTTTTGTTATTGGGTGTCAGAAAATACGTGTTCAGTCTGCGTCCCTGAGGCTGAATGTTTTTCTTTGTTTCTGATTATTTGTGTCTGTTTTTCCTCTCCCTAGACCAGTGATTCTCAACCGGGGGCAATACTGAACCCCCCAGGACACTGGACCATGTCTGGGGACATTTGTGGTTGTCACTGCTGGGGGAGGGGTTGTGCCTGGCATGGAGTGGGTGGAGGCCAGGGACGCTGCTGAACACCCCGCAGTGTACAGGACTCCCCTCCACAGATAATGATCTGATTCTGAATGTCGATAATGTCACCGTTAAAAATCCTACCCCAGACCAGTGATTCTTCACCAGCAGGCAGGGGGAGCATGAGTCCATGAATTTGTGTCCAAAGTTTTGTGTGTGTGCCAGTTTTGTGGAGAGAGGGCAGGGTACTTTGGGGGTGAAGATCTGGAGTCAGACTGTCTAGGCTCAAAACTCCTGATTTGGGTCATCATGTCTGGGTGACTTTGGGTGGCCCACATCTTTCAAAGCCTCAGTTTTTCTCTGTGGAATGGGGATTGTAATAGTAAACACCTCGGGTGCGTGAGTATTCAACAACCCAAGGTGCCAGCATACTGTGGCAAGAGGACCAAATCGGGCTGCGGCCTGTTGAGGGGAATGAAGTTGTGTGTGGACACAGCCGCGCCCCTTTGTTTACACATTATCTGCGGCTGATTGTGCACCGAGATGGCAGAGTTAAGTTGCCAGAGAGACCACATGGCCTGGGAAGCTGAAAGTTTTCCTTTGCCTTTGTCAGAAAACACTTGCTGGCCCCTGAAATAAGCCATGGCCTGTACAGCTGTTAGCTGAGTGCCTGGAAAGTCCTCAGTGCATCAAAGATTTGATCTGAGGTTTCTAAATTAAATCTTCCTAAAAGGGTGAGGACTCCAAACAGGATTAGCCTCTGCCCCAGACTAGAGAATCCTTGAGAGCTGCAGTCTTACTCAGTTCTGTGCCTCTTTTTTTTTTGCCAAGACCCAACACTAGCCCTGGTAGGAGTTGCTCAGTGAGGGCTGAAGGAATGAGAGAAATTATTGCTTGGTAGGCAGGACTGGCTTCATTGTCTCTTACTGAGGAGGAAACCCAGACCCAGAGAGAAATGTCCTCCCCAAGGAACTTGATCACGTGACTCTGAATTTGTCATGGATCTCATGCTTTCCTGAGTCCATACGGGTCAGACACTGCCTTATGGGTGCTGGTGTTCAAACGTAAGACAGTCCAAGTGCTCACAGCCCAGCGGGTGAAGACAGGCCTGTAAAAGGGTGGAAAGCCTCGCAAGAGATGCTGGACCAGGGGTGGGAGTGGGGCGTGGGGTTTGCAGGAATGCAGGAATGAGCGTCTTTCCAAGATGAGCTGGCGGGAAGGCGAGCATGTGCGTTTGAGAGTGCAAGGGGTTCAGAGTAGGCTCCACAGATAACACGCAGAGGGTGAGGGGCCTCGCGTACACACTCATGAGGTTCCCTGGAGCACTTGGGGGTGTTCATCTGTGCAGTGACATCCTGGTGGCATTTTAGGAGAAAACGCGGCTTCAGTATGGGGGTGAATCTGTGGATTTAGGATGGAGATTGGGCAAAGTATTTGCAGATGGGGGGTGGGCAGGGGTGGGTGTAAGGAGGTCAGTCGAACTTATTTTAGTTTTTCCTTTGAATGACCCTTTCTGGGCAGGGAGATAAAAAGGGCATAGAGGCTGTTGTGTTTTGTGTTGTTTTTATTTTAATGGTAAAATGTAATGGTGGGATGTGGAGTCATAGACTCAGAGTTGAAAGAAATCTGGAAGCCCCCCAAAAAAGAGCTGTCATGGGGACCCCCCACCTCACCCCAGAGCCAGTGGCCTCCTACCCGCACTCCTGCGTCCTGTGCATCTCAGACCAGGCCTTGGTTCCATGCGCCCATAAAGCCCTCACTGTTTGGGGAAAGAGTAGGCCTTCTTTGAGAATTTTGTCCTGCAGCCAAAACTCTACAAGTTAGGATTGTTCCAAAGATACCAGGCGCCTAGTGGCAGGTGAGGAAAGTCATCCTCATGTCACACTGGACCCGACTCTCTGGAGAGCAGAAGACTTTTGGGTGTGAAAGGCCACGTGGGGAAGTGAGATTTGAGTACCGTTTAACATCCGCCCCATCAGGGACAGGACAGAAGCAACAGATGTTAGGACCACCTGTGTCACTGTCTGCGCCGGGTCCTGTACTTGTCTCAGGGTTGGTCCTCAGCCGTGGACCACAGTCCCTGTTCTGCAGTTCTCACACCCCAAAAACATAAGATTTTCTGAAAGTTCACAATGAAGTCATTTGGCCAGAATAATCTGACCTGTACCAACTTAGAGCCTTTCTTTTTCCCACGTAGTGTCAGTGATTTTCACCTGGGGGAAGTTTGGCTATGTCTGGGGACATCTGTGTTTGTCACGACTGGGGTTGCTCCTGACATGGAGTGGGTGGAGGCCAGGGATGCTGCTTGGCCCCTGCAGAGCCCAAGATGTCCCCACCACAGAGAATGATCTGGCCCCAGTGTCCTCACTGCCGAGGTGGAGAGACCTGCTTCTTGCTCCTGACATGGAGTGGGTGGAGGCCAGGGATGCTGCTTGGCCCCTGCAGAGCCCAAGATGGCCCCACCACAGAGAATGATCTGGCCCCAGTGTCCTCACTGCCGAGGTGGAGAGACCTGCTTCGAGTACAGTGTCCTTCGGCCAGCCACAGTGACTGGCCACTGCACTGGGGGGTTGGCTCTGCCAGTGCCAGCCCCAGCAGGGCACACAGAATCAGGGAGGTGTTTCCCCAGAGCAGGATTGGCATACCTTTTCTGTAAAGGGCCACAGGCTTTTGGGGCCAAGGGTTTCTGTTGCAACTGCTTGACTCTGCCCCTGAGGCACAAAAGCGACCAGACATAGCATGTCAATGAATGGGCATGGCTGTGTGCCAGGAAAACTTTGTTTACAAAAACAGGCAGCCTGGTAGTGGTTTGGCCCCCACCCCAGGGGAACAAGCAGAGTAGGGGACTGGGCAGGTCCAGTCCACCTGCCGGGGCTGAGAAGTTCAGTGAGGGGTGGAGGGGTGATATTCTAGCATCAGCACAGCATGTGCAAAAGCCCTGAGGTACAAAGGAGCAGGGGGCGTCGGAAGAATTGACAGCATGCCAGGAATGAGCGAGACTTTGTCCTTTGGTTTTCTAAACCTTGATGACCCCCTGACGAGGTCAGTGCCGCCTTCTGCAGTCCTCAGCTGGGTCTAGAGGGAAGGAAACAGTTATGACAAAGTTCAGATTTCTTTGTTTATTCTGTGCTGGTTCTCTGGGAGGGAAAGCAGATTCCCCCTCCCCTGTGTTGCACATGAAGCCCCAACTTGTCACCCCCTCTGTGAGATGGGGGCCAAGACCCCAGCCTCCTAGGTTTGTGAGAGGACTTAGCCAGGTCCTGTTTCAATTGCTTGCTGGTGCTTTGTTCCGAATCTGAAGTGAGCCAGTCAGGTGCGATTGTGAGGAAGGAGAAAGAAATCTGTGCTGGTTTTGCTAGCGCTCCTCCCGCTGCCGAAGTTGGTGCACGAGTGTCAGTTAAGATGGACACACATTTAGTGTGTGCGTGGAAGACCCGAACAGAAATGTGTTCCGGTTGACGGCAGTCGGGTTTGGTACTGTCCGCGGTTTCAGGCATCCACTGAGATGGTCTTGAAATGTGTCCCCCTATGTAACCTCTTAAGAAATGCAAAATCCATCTTCAGCTGAACAAGCCGGATGTGGCCCTTGACCCTGATTTAGAATACAGTATACATAGGAATCAAAGTTCAGGGATCACAGAGGTTCACATCCTAAGGGAGGGACCCAGACTTTGAAAACAAAACCTTTTTTCTAATTAAGATAAAATACACATAACATAAATTTGACCATCTTAACTATTAAGTCCACCGCTCAGCAGCATTAAGCACATTCACACTGGAGTGCAACCATCACCACCATCATCTCCAGAACTTTCTCACCTTCCCAAACTGAAACTCTGTCCCCATTAAACACTCACTCCCCAGCCCCTGGCACCCCCCAATTTTACTTTCTGTCCAGGTCTGACAACTCTAGGGACCTCCTATGAGTGGAATCACACAGTGTGTCTGGCTTATGTCACTGAGCATAATGTCCTCAGGTTCATCCAGGTTGTAGCGTGTGCCAGGATTTCCTTCCTTTTAAAAGCTGGATCATATTCCATTGTGTAGAAGGACCGCATTGTGTTTATCCATTTATCCACTATGAACACTGGGATTGTTTCCACATTTTGCCTATAGTGATTAATCCTGTTATCCATCAAAAAAATAGGTGTTTTTAAAAAACGACCAGCTGGTTGGCTCAGTTGGTTAGACCGCGGTGTTGCTAACACCAAGGTCAAGGGTTCGGATGCCCTAACGGCCAGCAGCAAAATAAGTAAGTAAATAAAAATAAAACATACCAGACTTGTAATGTGAAACCCTTTGGGTGGCATGTGTCTGTTTTCCTTGAGTTTGGAGGTCAGCAGAACCCCATTTGCTGAGGCGGATGGCTTCACCCTTTGGGGTTCACTTTCCTGTGTGGTTGACCTGCTGTGTCACGGGTGGGATCCTTGGATTCTGGGACTGTCTGTCTGCCAGTCTGGCCCAGCCTGATCCCATGCCTCGCAGTTCCAGGCCCTACTGTGTCCAGAGATGGGGATGGAAAACTCATGACCGTCTCTGGGGAGCTTCCTCAGAGACCGTAACTCCCTCTCTAGTTACACAGCACGTAGTATCCTCAAGGTTCGGCAGCGTCGTAGCATGTGTCAGAATCTCATCCCCTTTTACAATTGAGATATAATTAACATAACATAAAATTTGGTCAATTTTAGTACAATGACAAGGTTGTGCAACCATCACTACTGTCTAATTCCAGAACATTCTGTCACCCCAAAAAGAAGCCCCATCCCCATCAGCAGTCACTCCCCATCCCCTCCCCCAGCCCCCGGCAACCACGAATCCTCTTCCTGTCTCTGTGGATCGGCCTGTTCTGGACATTTCATGTAAACGGAGTCACACGCTGTGTGGCCTTGTGTGTCTGGCGTCTTTCTCTTCCCTTCCTTCTTTTTTTTGTAAACAATTATCACTGGATGTTGTTTTCCATGAAACAACTACGAGCATATCAAGCATGTCTTGGCTGTGCCTGTGCAGTGACTTTGGGGTACAGTGTTGCTGGCTTAATTAGAGTCCAGTGTCGGCCAGTTTTGGAAGCCCTGGTGGGTGAGTGACCTGCTCATCTCTGGCAAGTGACACTCATTTTCTAGGGGCACAGGCTGCTCACCCTGTCTGCATTCTAGGGGTACTAAGACACTTAACACCTCCCATCTCTGTGGCACATGGGGGCAGGTCAGGAGCTGCCTGGGGCAAGGACCCCTCCCTTGTAGGTCATCACGTGGAGGGAGTAAAACATTGTTGAGTGAAGTGCTGGGTAGACTCACGGGCCTCAAATAACAGGCCCTTCACGCTGTCTTATTTTCCAGTCTGGGGCCTCCCCCTCGGCACTGTGGACACTGGGGCTGGATCCTTCTCTGTGGTGGGGCGTCCTGGGCACTGCAGGTGCTGAGCAGCTTCCCTGGCCTCCACCCACTCCATGCCAGGAGCATCCCCAAGTCATGACAACCACAAAAAAAGAAAACAAAACCTTGCCCAGTGTCCCTGGGGGGAGGTAGAATTGCCCACCACCCACTGAGAAGAAACAGAATCTAGAAAGAGATGCACGCGTGCGCGCGCACACACACACACACACACACACACACACACACACCCCGTTTTACAAAATGAGATGGGTAAGTAGAATCCACAGGGTTCCTTTAGAATTTGCCTCTTAGAACACGAAGGCTGTTTTGCAAGGGGGATTAGTTTGTTTATTAAAAATTCACTGGAGGCACCTCACCCCCATACACTTGCAGGTATTTTTAAAGTTGATGTTCCAGGTCTGCTGGAAGCAGAGAAAGTTCACACAGATTGACCTCAGATTTTAAGTACTTTTGTGCTCTGCCTCCACTTTCACCTACGTGGTGGCCTGTGCATGGGGTCGTTGTGTCCAGAAGGCGTGCACGTGTTTGCTATTGCCTTCAACCTTCACCATCTGGGCACTTAAAATCAAAATGGACATTTGCATAAGAACAATATGAAGGTTCATTTCCTTGCAGGAGTTGGAGCTGCTCCTCTGGCCGCTGGCTTCTGGGTCCCTGGTACAGCCAGCCACCCCCACCCTCTCCTTTGCGTCTCGGCCATTGTCCCTTGCAGGTGGATGCAGCAGTGATTGCCCCTGTACTATGATAGCGCAGGGGTCCTCATAGCTGCCTGACCCAGGCATGCTCCCAAACCCCTCCGCCTGCATTGGCTCATCTAAAACTAGGACCAACCTGCTTGTTTGTGTCGCTGTGAGGATAGAGGCGATAGTTTACAGTGCCGCCTCGAAGGGCATTTGTGTTGGTTTGGTAGGGCCACCGTAGCAAAGTACTGCAGACTGGGCAGTTCAAACAGCAGAAACGTATTCTCTCTTGGTTCTTTCTCGAAGGCCAGGAGTCGAGATCAAGGTAGGGCAGGGCTGGCTCCTTCTGAGGCTGAGGGAGAATCTGCCCAGGCCTCTCCCCAGCTTCTGCTGGCTGCGGCACTCCTTGGCGTTCCTTGGCTTGGAGAAACGTTGCCCTGATCTCTGCCTCTATCGTCACACGGGCTTCTCCCTGCATACGTGTCTGTCCAAACTTTTCCCGTTTACAAGGACACCGGTCATATTGGATTAGGGCCCAACCTACTCTGGTATGATGTCATCTTACGGCTTGGAGAAACATCGCCCTGATCTCTGCCTCTATCGTCACACGGGCTTCTCCCTGCATACGTGTCTGTCCAAACTTTTCCCTTTTACAAGGACACCGGTCATATTGGATTAGGGCCCAACCTACTCTGGTATGATGTCATCTTAACTAATTCCTTCAGCAAAGACCCTATTTCCAAATACGGTCACATCCTGAGGCCCAGGGGCTTAGGCCTTGACCATGCAGATTCTGGGGACACGCTTCAGCCAGTAACAACGCTCAGCATGTGGAACTCTTGTCCGTGCCACTGTCTTGTACGCAAGTGGTTCTTGGGGCTCAGCCTGGGCGTGGGATTTGGCGTACAAGACCCTGTGTGTTCTGTTTTCGTGTTGCATCAGCTCGGGAGGAGCACATGGGCCCTCCCAGGTCCCGGGGCAGAGTTTCCTCCTAGGTATTGATGTTATTTTAGCCGCTTTTTGGAAATTGGATCAGAGCACAAACCACAGGAGAGGGGAAGATCATTACGAAGCAGCTGTGACAGGCAGAAGACATGAAATTCAAGCCCAGTTTTTGTCCTCATTCTACAAACCCATCTTGAGTGCCCATGGCTGGTGCCCTCTCGATCCAGCCTGCACCTCGTGAGCTCCACTGGAATCCCGCCCCAGATGGCCACGGTCCCTTCTCCGCAAACACAAGCTCCCACACCTCTTGAGTAAACAGATCCCCTTCTGGGGATCTCAGTTCTGCCTCTTCCTTCCTGTACTGGTATGGGCACCCAGGGCACAGGTCATGGCACCCACCATGCTGGGCCCCCAAGAGGGCACAGCCCCGGCCTCCCTACTTGCAGACCCAGCGAGGGAGACAGGTGGCCAGAGTCACTCTTGCAGGCACACCTGATCGTGGGCACACAAGTGGCAGCCAGGAAGGGTGGCCCTCCAGCCCAGCCTGGAAGGGGCAGGTGGAGAGGGAGGCCTAGGCCAAGGGAGCCCCAGTGGGAGGATAGAAGACACAGGGCCCACCCCTGCGGCCAGGGCCACTCCCAGTGTCCTGGGGTACGCTACACCTCAATACCAGAACCCCGTTCCGCTGCTGCTTACAGCCTCGGAGAATATTCTCTCTGCCCTCCCACCTGCTCCCTGTGAAACTGCCCCTGAGTGTTGAAGTGTTTCTGGGGCAGCCACAGCATGTGTAGACCTGGTACTTTAGGGGCACACGCAGGAAGAGCCCCTGCCTGGAAATTTCCTGGAAGAGTCACGGGCGCCCGCCTCCTCCTCACACCCACCCTGCTGAGAGCTGCTGTCACTGCCTGTGGGTGACGGGGGGAAACTGAGGCTCAGAAGAGTTGACCCTTCAGGGTCACACAGCCGAAAACGGCCAGCCACAGTCTGCGCCGCATGGCTTACCTCAGGGAACTATGACATTAATAACAGACATTGCAGGGCACCAAGCACTGGGCTGAGAACTTGCCAGTAGTTGTTTCCCTGATGCCAGCAGCAGCCATATGGGTATTTATTAATCCTATTTAACAGACGCAGAGACAGGCTGAACAGTAACCCACCTCAGCCTCCGGGGAGCTGGGAGACCAACCCGGCTACCCGGCCTCTCTGCTCACGGGCCTTATGCATTGCCTTGCCATGTCCCGAGCCATCCTGGCCTCCTCTTACCAGCCGAGGGCTGTGTTCCTTTCCTAGATCTTGGGCTGTCATCAAATGCCCACAGTCTGGGTTACTTAAAACAGCAGAGGTTGATTCTCTCGTGGTCCTGGCGGCCAGAAGTCTGAGATGTGAGGGTCAGTGGGGACGCACTCCGACCCCTGTCAGGGTTCCTGCCCCTTCCTGCTTCTGGTGGCTGCCGGAAGTCCTTGGGGTGCCTTGACTGGTAACATGCATCACCCCAATTTCTGCCTCTGTCTTCACATGGCCGTCTCTATATATAGCTGTGCCCAAATTTCCCTCTTATGACACCCATCATTGCATTGGGTCCCACCCTAATAATGACCTCGTCTCACTAGGTCACATCTGCAAAGATCCCATCTCCAAATAGCATCCTACTCTGAGTCTCTGAGTGGATGTGACTTTGGGGAGGACTGTTCAGCCCAGCACACGGCTGTCCCGGATATTGCTCCTGCCTCTCCTCTTTGTTTGTTACATCAAAACATTTAGTGTTGTCTCGGCTGGACTCCAGGGGCAGATGGGGGCCCAGTGAGCTGCCCGAGGTGGCCCCACAAGCCACTGGGCAGTGGGCTGTGCCCGGCCTGCTCGGGCGGCGCCTGCCCCATGGGAAGCTCGTACAGCACGTAGCTGGCCTTCCCCTTGGCACCGTGGAGGTCACTGCAGCCAAAGTCCCTCCAAGGTGTCCCTTTTATTGCCTGAAAGGTCTTGTGCCAAAGAAAGGCCTATCCATAGGCTACAGTTCCTGATTCCAGACACTCTCCCCTGCTGTCACCCTTCGGGGACCACCAACATGAGCCAACGCACCTGTCACGTACTGGGAATGGGAAATCAAAAACCCATACAGTTCTCAAAGAACTCCAGAGATGTGGGGGAGGCACACCTGTCCCTGCCGGGCACTTAGTAAATGCTGATGTGCCACCAAAGAAGCAAACTGAGGAAGGGGTGCTCAGAGCCACAGCTTTGGCCTAGGAGCAGGTCTCTCCCCCTCAGCACTGTGAACACTGGGGCTGGATTCTCTGTGCTGGGGCTTCCTGGGCATGCAGGTGCTGAGCAGCGTCCCCGGCCCCCACCCGCTCCATGCTGGGAGCACAGGCAGAGGGCAGGTCCGTGAGGCCACAGCACTCCGGCAGGACTGGGAGCGGGAGCGGGCACCAGTGCTCCGGGGCCAGGCAGCCTTCACGGGCCGTGTGCATGGGCGGATCAGTGAGCTCCAGGTCGTCACTGCGAGGTGGCACCATAAAGCACTCTGCCTCGGGCGTCATGAAGCTAAGACTGGCCAGCGCATTGAAAGTGGCTCATTCAGCAGCAGAGGCAGGCAGGGACCTGGCAAGTTAGGGGACGGGCAGTCTGGTCTGGGGCATCTGTGGTTCGGGGGGCTGACAGGGAGCGTCATGCTCTCCTACCTGGACCCGCAGATCCTGACGACCCCCAGGCGTGGTCTCCTCCCATCTCAAGATGGACAACAAGAAGCGCCTGGCCTACGCCATCATCCGCTTCCTGCACGACCAGCTCCGGCACGGGGGGCTCTCGTCTGATGCCCAGGAGAGCCTGGAAGGTACGTGGGCGCCGCCCCCTACCCCTTCCCAGGATCGTGGGTCCCTCCCCACCGCCATTAAACCACCGAAGGAGCGTGTGTAGGGCGGCCGGCACACTCACCATGCATACACGCCTGGGCCCCTTCCCGGTGTGTGGGTAAGGAAGCCAAGCCCAGGGAGGACAGGGCCACGCAGAGTGCCAGTCACAGGAGCCAGGGTCCCCCTGGCACCACCCTGGTCCTCTGGCTTTAAGCTGAGCTGTTTTCCGGCGGTTTTCTCTATCTCATTTTCCATTGAGGAGTGGTCCAGAATATTCTCCATGGCCCCCCAATGTGTCTTATTCCTGCCAGTTGCGGGAGAGTGAGCGGCTCCCCTAGTGGGGCCCCGGAGCCCTTGGTGCCCAGCTTGGCCTACCCCGACTCACGACTGCACAGTCAAAGACAGCCCAGCACCGAGCAGGCCATCCTCACCGTCTGGTCTGGCTTGTACCTCACAGTGACAGCTCAGGAGGAGGGGAAGGCCCCGCGAGGTACCCACATAGCTGGCGGGTTCTGGTCCATGTCCTTCCTCACAGAGGGAGGGGCGTGTCCCTCACTCACCCGAGTTGGGGTTGTGCCAGGCCTGTGTAGCACAGAAGTGCAGGCTGAGGCTGGGGATCGGCACTGCGGGTGTGTGCCCGGGGCTGGGTGGACCCACAGCTTGGTCGCAGCCCTGCTGACCCTGCTTCCAACTCGGGTCAGGACCCCAGGTCCCCTCCCGGAGGAGGCCAGGACCCCCCCACCTACGGAGCCTGCTGGGTGGGTGAGCTGGGGAGAGGGGCTCCTGGACATTGTTGGTCCAGCCCCTGGTGCAAACCAGTCAGGAAGGACTTGCCTAGGGGCTGCTTCAAGCTCTTGGTTCCGGCTCGTTCCCTTAGAAGTCTGACAGTGTCCCCGAGCACCTGCCCCCAACATGGCCTCCAGGCCAGGCTGAGCCCTTACTGCCCCTTAGCAGGAGGCCCCAGCAGAGTGATGCCACCGAGAGGCCTGAGGTCACCCCATCATGCCCACTGCCTCCCCTGCTCTCAGAGTGCAGGGCGTGTCTGTTGGTCTTGAGTTTCCAAGGCTTGAGGTTAATGGGAGCAGGAGAAATCCCAACCAGGATCCCATGGGTGCGTGGAGGGCCCATCATGTCCAGGATCTTTGTGAGCAAACACAACTGAAGAACGGGCACAAGCCCTGCCTGCCAGGCTGGGCATGTCAGCTCGGGGCTGCGTATAACGCACGTGGGGCGCGTGGGAGAGGAGACCTTTGTCCTCCCTTCCAGTGGCAATCCAGTGCCTGGAGACCGCTTTTGGGGTGACGGTGGAAGACAGCGACCTAGCGCTTCCTCAGACTCTGCCGGAAATATTTGAAGCGGCCGCTGCAGGCAAGGTGAGCACTAGGCTGCCCCAAGTCCCTCCTGGAAAATCAGAACAGCCCCACGGGCTGCGTCCACAGAGTGCGGGGGACTTCTGTGGCCTCTCATAGGCTGAGAACCACAGGCTGCAGGGAGCACTGGTCACCCCCGTCCTGCAGGCGGGAGTTGGAGGAGCACAGGGTTGGGGTCACTTGCCCAGGGTCACAGGGCCCCAAACTGTGCCTGCAGAGCCCTGAGTCTCCCTGAGCTTGGCTGCCCTCTGCTGGGACCCCTGAGGGAAGGGGAGGCTAAGGGGTGCGGGGTGTGGGGGAGGAGGACAGCGGCTTGTCTTTGCCTTGGGGCCAGGAGATGCCACAGGACCTGAGGAACCCTGAGCAAGCCCCGCTTTCTGAGGAAGAGTCGGTGGAGGCAGAACGCCTCAAAACCGAAGGTAAGAGACAGATTCCTGTGTCCCCGTGGGGCACCTCATCCTGCCTGGACTCCGGTGGCTGCACGAGAGGGTGGGGACCAGGTGGTCCCCGGCTCTGGCAGCCAAGGGAGGTGGTGCTGGTGAGCAGCGGTTGACAAGCTGGCCTTGGGGATAGGGAAGGGGACTTTCAAGAACTCAGATGCACAGATGTGGAGAAGTTGAAAGCTCATACACCAGTGGGAATGTAAAATAGCTGCTGTTGAAAAGAAAAAGTCAGACCTAGATTCCATGTGACACCGCGGTTCCACTTTGATTTTTGTGGTGTGGGGATCTGAACCCTGTACCTTGGTGTTACAACACCGCGCTCTAACCAGCCGAGCCAACCAGCCACCCCTGCACTTTGTTTTGTTTTTTTTTTTAAAGATGACCGGTAAGGGGATCTTTTTTTTTTTTCGTGACTGGTAAGGGGATCGTAACCCTTGGCTTGGTGTCGCCTGCACCACACTCAGCCAGTGAGCGCAACGGCCATCCCTATATAGGATCCGAACCCGTGGCCGTGGCGCTTGACGCTGCACTCCCAGTGCTGCACTCTCCCGAGTGAGCCACGGGGTCGGCCCTGGTAAGGGGATCTTAATCTCTGACTTGGTGTTGCCAGCACCACGCTCTCCCAAGTGAGCTACCGGCTGGCCCGAGTCCCTGCGCTTTGGATATACAAGCGTACTTCAAAAGGTTTGTGGAGGGGTTGTGTTTTAGTTCAACTTTTCCACAGTCCTTTTGAAGTGCTGTTGTTCTATCTGAGGGAAGTGAATTAGGGACACAGATAGTTACATGCCCATGTGCACGGCAGCTCCACTCGCAACAGCCCAAAGGTGGAAACAGCCCAAAAGAATGGATACACACAGCGTGGTCCATCCCCACATGGGAGCATCACTCAGCCATGAACAGCAGTGAGGCTCTGACACACGCTGCCATGTGGATGGACCTCGAACACATCACGCTCTGTGACAGAAGCCAGACACAAAAGGCCACACACTGTGTGACTCCATTTACATGAAATGTCCAGAACAGGCCGATCCACAGAGACGGAAAGTGGATTCGTGGTTGCCGGGGACTGGGGTGGGGCATGGGGAGTGACCGCCGAGGGATATACGGTTTCCATTTGGGTGACGACAGTGCTGTAAAGTAAAAGAGTGGTGACAGTGGCAGAACACTTGATTATGCTAAAGCCCACGTTGAATTCTACTCTTAAAGGGTAGGCTCTACACTCCATGAATTATGTCTGCGTGAAACTATTTTAAAAAACACACGGGGTTCCCCGTCCCCCCAGCCCCCACAGTTGGCATCCTGGGTTGGGAGCGGCCAGCATCGGCTTCTGTCTCCAAAGCTCTTGGCTGATCCTGAGGTGGCCGCCAGTCTCCACCCTCCTGCCAGCTGGGAGCTACACCGTATGGAAAAGCCACATTGCCCACGAAATCAGAAGATCCTCCGTGATTATTCTAGACTGTGTGCCGCCACCTGGGCTGTTTCTGAAAGAAAAAGCAAAGGGAATAGTGTTGGTCACTCGGCCAGTGAGCGTATCGAGGCCCAGTTCCCAGGTGTCACTGAGCGTGGGCGCAGGCCTCACTGCTCCACTCACGCCTCCCCCGCCCCTAAACACAGGCCAGAAGGGCCGAGAGTGATGCTGTCCAGACCCCTTGGGTCTGACACTAGCAGCCCAGGCGTATGTTTTCTTTCTCTTTAGGAAACGAGCAGATGAAAGTAGAAAACTTTGAAGCCGCCGTGCACTTCTACGGGAAAGCCATTGAGATCAACCCTGCCAACGCCGTCTACTTCTGTAACAGGTACTGGTTCAGGGACTGCGGGGAGCTGCGAGGGGTCATGCATCCCCCGAGTGTCACCAGGACCTCAGGTGCTCAGCAGGGCCTAAGACAGGAGGGGCCTCTGCGCCGTGGATGGGGGGTTGTTCAGCTGCAGTTCCACACCTGGGCAGGTGACAGGTGGCCAGCAAGGGTGCCAGGAGAGGCAGTAGTGATGGGAAAAGGCAGTGGCGTGATCCTCACGCAGGACATCAAACCAAGAAAATGACCCAAGATTTGGAAAACATTTCATGCCCTTGCTGACGGGCGGTCCCTGACTTAGGATGGTGGGAAAGCGATACCTGCTCAGTAGAAACCGTGCTTTGAGTGCCCATATGACCGCCCCGTCCCTCACTTCCAGTGCAACACTCATTAAATTACATGAGATGGTCAGCACTTTGTTACGAGAGAGGCTCTGCGTTAGGTGGTCTGGCGCAGCTCCAGGTGGGCTAACGTAAGTGTCCTGTGCCCAGTGAAGGCAGGCTGGGCCCAGCTGTGACGTTCGCTAGTTTAGGGGTGTTCAGTGCATTTTCCACGTACAGTCTTTTCCACTTAGAACGGGTTTTTCATAAGTCAAGGAGCATCCATCCTGATCATAGTGAAAAGCTGCACCTGGCCTCTACTTTTAAAGGAGGCGTAAACCTTCAGAGCCTCGTGATGAGGAGTATTGTGCTCAGGGGCAGTTTTTAATGACCAGAGGGAAACACAGATGCAGAATCGTCGGTGCAGGACAATAGCTGAGCAAATGTCATGTGTCAGGGATATGTCCCAAATGTGACCCGCCTGCCTCAGGGGACAGCTGCTTTTGTTTTGTTTTGTTTTGTTTTTCTTTTACCTTTTTATTTTGGATCGACTCTAGGCTTACAGGGAATTTGTAAAAATATCTCGGACAGTGCCCGTCTCCCTCCACTCGGAGTGGCTGCTTTTCCCTGTTTTCTCCTTAACGCTTTTCTGTACTTTGAAAATGAGAAGAAATGTATAGTAAAATACCAAAAACCAAAATGGCAGGGGAGTGACTCGTAAGTACCAAGCCTTGACAGTGGCCTCACGATGGGTCTGAATTTTTTTTAATAGTATTTAGATATTTGGGAGCGTGAACTTGGGCGTAAGCTCCTTGTGCCATTTATCTTCTACAACCATGAGACCAAACATTTCTACAAAGAAACTTTGGAGTCAGTTCCCAGTGGCGCTTGGTGTGTTGCTGGGACAAAAGGGTCACAGCACGATCCCCTTTATACTCTGAGGTCCGTGCCATCCTCTGGCACCAGCGCCCCCCTCACTTTTGTGCACACACAACCAAGGCCACTGCAGAGTCCCCCAGCGACGCCGTCCAGCCTCGGCCCCACAGCAGGGCACAGCACGGCAGAGGGCGAAGGTTCTGAGGCTTTTGCCACCTGAGTCAAAAATCGTATGGCCAGGAGAAGT
Source organism: Galeopterus variegatus (assembly GCF_000696425.1). Taxonomy (NCBI): domain Eukaryota; kingdom Metazoa; phylum Chordata; class Mammalia; order Dermoptera; family Cynocephalidae; genus Galeopterus; species Galeopterus variegatus. Next base: position 93,697 of record NW_007731941.1, read on the forward strand.
GCCGTTTGTGAACGCTTAGCTTTCTTGTCTTAGGGTGGTTTCGGGGCTCTCCCTATAATCAATGTCTCTCTTTCTCTCTTGTGTTTGCTTTCTTGAATGGGAGAAGGGATGACACCAAAAAAAATTTGTCCAGGCAGGCTGGCTGCTGAGATGGGCCGGCTGTGAGCCAGGTTTCCCGCCTCACACCCATTGCAGGGCAGGCGGTCACCACGCCATGGAGGCTTTACTGCTCTCTCTCGGACGTGTGTCCACCAGAACAGCGCTGGTCATACGTGGATCAGGAGTTCACACTCTAGGCGTTGCACATACTCACTAGACCTCCCCCCACCCAGGGAGAGGCAGGTTCTGTTATCTTCCTTTGACAGATGAGGAAACTGGGGTATGGACAGGATTCAACTGGGCAGTTTGGCTGCAGAGGTCACGCTCTATGAATTGAATCGATTCCCTGCTGCCCCGTGAACACACACGTGGGGCTCAGCTGGCCCTTGTGAGCCGCACTGGCTGTGCGTCCTCTGTGCACACACTCCCCCCACACCAGTGGGAAGAGCCTGGGCAGTAGAGTCTGTTGACTCTGAGTTCAGAGCCTGGTGCTGCATGTCTGCTTCCCAGGCTGTCACTTCCTTGTCTAACAATATCTCATCAGACATGCCTCTGGGCAACCCCCTACCACCCCCATTTTACAGATGGGGAAACTGAGGCTCATGCCCCAGGTGGTTACTTCCAGGCAGCTGGTCAGGAGCACAGCTCTCTGGTTCCCCTCCCAGGGCTGCCCGCAGGCGCAGAACCACCAGCGAGAGCCTGCCCTGCCTCTTGTCTCCGCAGAGCTGCAGCCTACAGCAAGCTGGGGAACTACGCGGGCGCCGTGCAGGACTGCGAGCGGGCCATCTGCATAGACCCCTCCTACAGCAAGGCCTACGGCAGGATGGGGTAAGTGCCGTCCCTGGTTTTCTCTCACCAGCTCAGTGCAGTCCTGGTACCGGCTATCCCGAGTGAGCGCAGACCTCGCAGGTTGAGGCTCAGCCCCACAGCCTGCCCCCACCGCAGGCAGCCACCCGTCCTGACTGACTGGCTGTAAACGTGCGCTGCCTAGAATCCCCCTTCTTAGTTTTGATAATTTGCTGGAACGCCTCACAGAATGTAGGGAAGCACTTTGCTTGTGTTTACTGGTTTATTAGAAAGGATTCAATAAAGAATACAAATGAACAGCCAGAGGAGAGGCGTACGGGGTGGGGCGGAGGGTTCCAGGTACAGGGACCTCTGTCCCCGTGGACTTGGGTGCTCTCTGTATCGCCTTGTTCGGGAGTTTTTATAATCCCATCCCAGGTTGGGCCTTCTCTGTGCTTGTCTGCTCCTCTGGTGACCAGCCCCAACCTGAGGCTGTCCAGAGGTCCCCCCGAGTTACCACATCAGCAAAGACTCACGTGTGGTCGAGGGGCTCATTATAAAAGACACTCCTGTTCACTCGGGAAACCCCACGGGCTTTAGGAGGCACATGCTAGGAACCAGGGACAGAGACTGTGTGTGTCTTTAGGATACCACACCTGCCCTCTCCTCCCCTAAGCCATGTCCTCGGGGCTTTCGAAGTGCTTGGGTATAGCCCCGTGAGGGGGTCGGTTCCTGTGTGTCCGAGTTCCACTACCGTGTCTGCCTCTCAGCCCCACCCCGGCCCCCTTGAGGGCCAGGTGCCTCCCCACTGAGCCCGGACAGTGGATGGGGCGATGTCACTGAACTGGCTAGGACTGCTGGGGTCCAGGGTAGTGGGAAAAGTCCTCTGCGGCTCCGTCTCCCCCCAGCCTGGCGCTTTCCAGTTTGAACAAGCACACAGAGGCCGTGGCCTACTACAAGAAGGCCCTGGAGCTGGACCCCGACAACGAGACATACAAGTCAAACCTCAAGATCGCAGAACTGAAGTTGAGAGAGGTGCCAAGCCCGGTGAGCCCCACAGGTTGCAGCGCGGCCCTGTGCAGTGGGGGCAGCTGGGTGGGGGCTCCGCCAGCTGCAGGTCCAGGGCTGGGCTTAACCACGTGTTGTGGGTCCCAGGTCTGTCATCATCAGGGGCAGTAGGACATGCAGACGCAGAAATGACTGTCACGAGGAAGTTTATGCTCACAGATCCCTAGAGGCAAGAGGCAGGGCCACACGGCAGCCCTGGGTCGGCCGGGAGCAGGGACAGGGGCTGTGGTCAGGAGACTTTGTCGTGGTTTCCAGCAGGCTCAGGCTGGGCTGGGTGTGTCACTTCAGCAGCTCTGGGTGGAGGGGGCTGTTCCTGGTTGGCAGGGGAACAATGGCCTTGAGTGTGGGGGCCCCGTCGAGGAGGCCATTGAGATGTGGGCTCTGGATTGGCGGGTGTGCATTTGAGAGTTGTGCTCTGGGCTGTTTGCTGTTGCTATCTCTAGGAACTGGCCACTCTCGGGAGGGGCCCCAGCGTGTCCTAGCATCAGACTGCAGAACGTGGAAGACGTGCCTGATACCCGACTTTGCCTTACGCAGAGCACCCTCTGGCCCTGTGGGGGTCTGTTACCTCTCAGTGCCTGGGGCCTGCCTGTCACTAACCGTGTTTTTCTCATCCGCAGACGGGAGGCATGGGCAGCTTTGACATGGCCGGCTTTCTGAACAACCCGAGCATCATAAGCATGGTAACGAGTCTCCCACTCGTCCCCGCCATGGCCCGGGCCTGCGTCTGCCACAGGCCGGGGCTTCCCAACCTCAGCGCTGTTGGCGTTAGACTAGATGATTCTCCTTTGTTGGGCCGTCCTGGGCACCACCAAGCATTCAGCCGCATCTCCAGCTTCCATCCACCAGATGCCAGGGCCACCTGCGCCCCAGTTGTGATGGTCTAAAATGTCCTAAGCATTGTCACGTGTCCCCAGGGCTGCCCCAGGCAAGACCCTGCTGAGCACAAGGGACAAGACTGAGTCCTGCCCCTCTTAGCTCAATAATCCGGGGAGATTACCCCCTGCCCCCAGCTTGGGTTTCCTCCTCACCCTGTAGAGACACGTAGTGGTGTTACCAACGGTACTTCCCAACACTGACCAGGATAACTCAGGGTGCAGGTGCCCCTCCAGTGCCAGGCTGCACGTGCTGTGAGATGGACGTCCTTTGGCAGCAGTTCCCTCAGCTGGAACCCTCAGGGAGCCATCCCCCCACACACATGTTCACTCCCTGGCTGGTCTCACCTGCCCTCGGGCCACGCTGCTGGCTCCCGTGGCCTCGGGGTGTGGTGTTTCATGTAACACCATTAAGAGAAGCGTCCTCACCACAGCGAGGTGCGTGTGGCTGCGTGAATCAGAAGTGGCTCTTTCATTGCAGCCCCAGGCACTGGCCAGGCTGCTGGGAGGATGGGGGAGAAGGCTGTCCCCCTTGGCCTGACAGTAGTCACTGGCTCCCTTTGACCTCATGTACCTGGGGGTGGCAGGTTGCAGCCCACCGCAGGGTTTTGTAAGTAAAGTTTTATTGGCACACATGGCCAGACCCAATCAATCACATGTGTCGTCAGAGGTGGCTTTGAGATACAGTGGCAGAGCTGAGGAGTGGGGTCAGAGACCCTGTGGCTGGAAAAACTGAAAATACTTCACTCTGGTCCTTTATTGCCACAGAAGCCCCTGAGAGACGCCCATGAGGTTTCCTAGTCGTCCACTTCTTTAAATAGGTGCTAAAGAATAATCCTAAATGGAAAAGTTAATGCTGGAAAGTGTCTAGTACGACACTATCTACTGATAGAGCGACGCTGGAAACCAGCCAGTTACCCTGACGTAGACAGTGGCTGAAATGGCCACAATGCATCACATGGCAAAACCTCAGCAGCCAGCGGAGAAACGGTCTGTGGGGCCTTTCTTAGAGAACCCAAGACAGGCTTTAAGTGGTAAAAGGCTAGGACTGCAACTCGTGAGGACAGGGACTCCAAAACGTAGGAGAAAGGGTAGGAGAGACCCATGCCCGGCTCTCAGCGGCGGCCCCGAGGTGCTCGGGCGGTGGACCCGGAGTTGATTAAAGCAAGAACGTTCACAGAGGTCACGTGTTAGGAAGCGCTCTTTTCTGACACGTCTGTTTTGTTCTCCAGGCATCAAACCTGATGAACAATCCCCAACTTCAGCAGCTGTAAGTGACAGCCCATCTCCTTTGCATCTTGTGGTTACATTTCTTCTTTATTGTGGTAAAATGCACAGAAATGTAAAACTGAACGTATTAACCATTTTAAAGTGAACAACTCAGTGACATTTAGTATATTCACAGTTTCATGCAACTGTTCCTTCTGTCTAGTACCAAACATCCTCATCACCCCAAAAAGCAGCCCCGTTGCCACCAGCCGTCACTCCCCAGCCCGTCCCCCAGCCCCCGGTGACTGCAGATCCACGTTCTGTCTCTGTGGAATGGCCTGTTCTAGACGTTTCATAGAAATGGAGTCACACACATGGGCCGGCCCGTGGCTCACTCGG
>NW_007731941.1:98243-101019 GCF_000696425.1 Galeopterus variegatus
GCCCGTGGCTCACTCGGGAGAGTGCGGTGCTAATAACACCAAGGCCCCGGGTTCGGATCCCACATAGGGATGGCCGGTTCGCTCACTGGCTGAGCGTGGTGCTGACAACACCAAGTCAAGGGTTAAGATCCCCTTACCGGTCATCTTTTTAAAAAAAAAAAAAGAAAGAAAGGGAGTCACACACTATGTGGCCTTTTGTGTCTGGTGTCCACACAGCAGCGTGTGTCAGAGCCTCGTTCCTTTTCATGGCTGAGTGATGTCCTAGTGTGTGGAGGGACCACGCTGTATGTGTCCACTCTCCTGTGGATGGACACTGGGGCTGTGTCTACCTTTTGGCTGTTGTGAATATGGCTGCCTTGACCATTGGGACACAAGTTTTTATTTGAGTCCCTGTTTCCAGTCCTCTTAGGTAGATACCTAGGAGTGGAATTGCTGGGTCATATAGTAACTCTACATTTAACTTATTGAGGATTGGCCAGACTATTTTCGTGATCAAATCTTAAAGCATAGTTTCTCAACCACAGCACTGGATCCTTCTCTGTGCTGGGCCATCCTGGGCCATCAGGTGCTGAGCAGTGTCCCTGGCCTCCACCCACTCCATGCCAAGAGCTCACCCTCCCCACTTGTGACAGCCATAAATGTCCCCAGACACTGTGCATGTCCCCTGGAGGCACAGTCATCCCTGGCTGAGACCCTTTGCCTTTAGGCCAAAAAAAGGAAGTTCCTGGGAAAGCTGCTGAAATTCACAGGGCCTGAGAAGGGTGGGCAAGGGGTGGCTGTGGGACCGGAGGTCCCGCCCCAGGAGAAGGGCTGAGTAAGGGATCTCTCCCAGGGCCACGGTGGGAATGGATGGTCTGGGGCTGTTCCATCTGCTAATCACAGTTCTTTCCTTACAGCCTGTCTGGGATGATTTCAGGCAGCCACAGCCCATTGGGGACACCTGGCACCACCACCTCACAGAGCGACCTGACCAGCCTCATCCAGGCGTGAGTAGCCTGACTTCGGGGAGGGCCATCAGTGAAGGGGAAGGGGAGACGTGGAAGGGACGTGTCTCCTGGACGCCCAGTAGGGCCCAGTGTCCTCCAGCAAGTCCCCCCACTCCTGGGCCTCCCACTGAGCCCTGCACATCTCCCTGCAGGGGCCAGCAGTTCGCTCAGCAGGTGCAGCAGCAGAACCCAGAGTTGATAGAGCAGCTCAGGAGTCAGATCCGGAGTCGAACCCCCAGTGCCAGCAATGACGACCCGCAGGAGTGACCGGCCAAGTGAGTCCCCACTGGGGCCACGGGTCTCACGCTCTCGTGGCTGTCGAGTGCAACTGCAAGACGTTAATTCTAACTGAAGTAGCACCCAGTGGCTGGTGGCTCCCAGACTGCGTGGTGCCCCACTCCCTTGGGTGTGTGGGCCAGGGCCTGGGTCCCCACCGTGGCTCCAACCACTCTCGTGTCTCCCTTTAGCCGTCCCCGTGTGATCGTGTCCTTCCCCGGCCGACTGGAAGCCTCCTTGTTACTGCCGTTTTCTCCCGTGGACTGCCTGAGAGAGAGAGAGAGATCAAACCTGCATGTTAGGACGGCTCTTTTTCCCTTTTGTTTCTTCGCCCCCCCTTCCTCTTTGTACTCCCCTACAGCCCCCAGACTGTTCTTGAAACGAAAGCCAGCAAGCTGAACACAGACCAGCACCAGTCTCCCTTCCAGCCTCCTGAAACCCAGTCACTAAAGAATTTTCCAGAATTCCAGGGGTGCCCCTTGGGCTGCATTTGGAGAAGCGGGAGGTTTTATGTTGAGCCACGTGGCGGACGCCTATGGCTTCAGGAGCCGCTTTTATGGCCCTTGCCCCACCGCACCTGGGCCTGTTTTCAGGAACTTTCCCTTCCGTGGGAAGCCGCTGTCTGAGTCGACCTCTAGTCCTGCTGGCTACGTGCCCTGCTCAGAAGAGCTCACCGCCAGCCCTGGGCTGGGCACCAGTAGCCACCGGGCCCCTGGGACCGCCGTTTTTGCATGAGGAACTCTTTAGTTGAAGATATCCAGAATGCTTCTGTGACCCAAACCCTCTCGGGCCTGGGAGCCGTCCTGGGTGCATAGGACCAGTTCCTGGGACTTCTCTTCCAGTTGAGCGTGTTGATAGACATAACTTTGATTTCCTGCAACCTTCTTTTTCCTGACCTCACGGCTGATAGCTAGTGGCATAATCATGACCTCCCAGCCCAGCCCCACCGTTAGCCCCTGGGCAGAGGGAAAGCGGACCTCAGGCCCCACCTTGGCCTGTGTGTCCCATCTGCGGTCTTTCCGCCCACGGATGTTGAATTGCCCTGGGGTCCTCGGCAAGCTCTTCCCTCCTGCTCCAGGGTGGGGGTCTGGAGGGCCCTCAGGGCCACCCACCTCAGCCCTGAGACAGCCACCAGAGCTGCTTCCAGGTAGGGAAAGGCACAAAGACCAGAGCAGAACGAGGCATCCTACCCAGGACGTGGCCACCATGAGTCGTGGAGGGAGAGAGGCGGGCTCATGGCGCCACCGTGCCGTCCCCACAGTTGGAGCGTGGAGGCTCTCTGTTGGTCTGAGGCCATCTGCGAGGTAGGCGCAGTACTGTGTGTGTTGTAGGTGACCCATAGGAAGAAGGGCCGTGCCGGCTGCCCACAGCCTCACACGAGCGAGACATGTTCTAATTCCTCTGTGCTAACCATGGCAAAGAGCGTTCCATGTGGGGAATAAATAGACGTCATGACCTCTGTTCGTGTCAGCATTGACCTCTGGCCGCCACCAGTCCCCTTCTTCCCAAACTTA
>NW_007731941.1:101851-112742 GCF_000696425.1 Galeopterus variegatus
TTTTTTTTCCCCCTTTTTGTCTTTTTTTGTGACCGGTAACGGGATCGCAACCCTCAGTGTCGCACCCGTACCACAACTGGCAACAGGATTGCAACCCTCAGTGTCGCGTCTGCACCGCGCTCAACCAGTGAGCGGACCTGTCTGCACCGCGCTCAACCAGTGAGCGGACCTGTCTGCACCGCGCTCAACCAGTGAGCGGACCTGTCTCTATATGGGATCTGAACCCTCGGCGGGAGCGCCACCGTGCTCCCAAGTGCCGCACTCTACCGAGTGCGCCACCGGGCCGGCCCTGTGTAGGGTTTTGCCACATAGAAAGTGCCACATAAACGTCCCCTAAACTTTACACGGACTCTCTCAGTTCCTATGCAAGAAGCCAATGGTGGGCACATCATACCCATTTCACAGCAAGGAAGCCGAGGCTTTGGGGTTCTCACCTGAGGTCACCCAGCCAGTGAGTGTCCACTGCTGGTGGAGCCTGTGCTGGGGAGGCTGGCCGGGGACCCTGCCTCAGTGGAAGGGCAGCCCCTCCATAGGTGTCCCCCTTGTCCATTCCAAGCACAAATGAAAAACCAAGATTTGCAGGGCTGAGAAGTGGGTTCATCCACTACCTACTGCAAGAAGAGAACAGTTAGCCCAGGGAGCACACAGTCCAGTACAGAAGATCGACAGAGGCCAGGCCTGGGCTGCGTCTAGAAAGATGGAGAGGGTTCTTTAGGTCTAAGGCTAAAGTTCTCAACCCTAGGTGATCCCACAACCCTGAGATACTGGGCAATGTCTGGGGGCATTTGTCATTGTCAGGACTGGGAATCCCCCTGGCGTGGAATGGGTGGAGGCCAGGGGCGCTGCTCAGCACCTGCAGTGCCCAGGGTGCCCGCCACAGAGAGCAATCCAGCCTGTGTCCACAGTGCTGAGGAATCTAAGGGCATCCTAAGCAGAAGGAAACGTGAGCAAAGGCCAGAGTTGAGTAAGTGCTGGGGAGGCTGTGGGACAGGAAGGTGACTTGACCCATAGTTCCGTTCTGGGAAGTGTGTGCTGAGAGTGGCCCAGGTGGGTGAGGCCATGGCCCAAGGCCACACGGCCTGGAGCAGGAGGCCGGACAGCACAATGCACTGTCTTTCTGAGCATTTTGTAGGGTCCTGTTTCTCCAGGGCCCGACAGAGCTCTTCTGAGATATGACATGGTCCTGCTGCAACCCTGGGGCTGCTGCACCAGAGGTCACCAATGGAGAAGGGCATGGAGGTGGTGTGTTAGGGTTCTCCAGAGAAACCTACAGGATGTGTTTAAGTGTGTAAAGAGGCTTAAAAGGAACTGCCTCACATGATCGTGGAGGGTGATAAGTCCCAAGATCTGCCGTCAGCAAGCTGGAGACCCACGAGAGCCAACAGTGCCATTCCAGACAAGCAACAGGCAGGAGCAATTCTCTTACTCGGGAGGGTCAGCTGTTTCGCTCTGTTCAGGCCTCAGCAGATGCGATGAGGCTCACCCACACTGGGGAGCGTTGAGTCAGTCCACCAAATGAAAGGTTAGTCTCATCTGAAAACCCTCCCAGACACACCCAGCATAAGGTGTGACCAAATATATCTGGGCACCCCATGGCCCAGGCAGGTCGACACAAAATGAACCACCGCATGTGGCAGAGTGGTCTGGGGGCTTCTGGGGAGCCATCTGCAACCAGAGGAAGGTGGGGATGTGCCCTGTCTGACTGAGCACCACACTGGTCCCAGGCCATTTTTCATGGAAAAACTCAAACATTCACGTGGCACAACATTGCGTAAGAAGGAATATGAAGAAAAGAACATTGCCTTCTCCGGAGGCAGACACTGCTAAGTTATCTATGCATCTCTCCTGAAGTCTTTGGGATACGGACTTGGATATTTTTTTCTTTTTAACAATAATGGAAACCTAGTGTCACCCCAGTTGTACACACTGGTTTAGCCTGCTGTCCCCCCGGTTGTACCTACTGCTTTAGCCTGCTGTCCCCCCGGTTGTACACACTGCTTTAGCCTAGTGTCCCCCCAGATGTACACACTGCTTTAGCCTGGTGTCCCCCCGGTTGTACCTACTGCTTTAGCCTGGTGTCCCCCCGGTTGTACCTACTGCTTAAGCCTGGTGTCCCCCCAGTTGTACCTACTGCTTTAGCCTGGTGTCCCCCCAGTTGTACACACTGCTTTAGCCTGGTGTCCCCCCGGTTGTACACACTGCTTTAGCCTGGTGTCCCCCCGGTTGTACCTACTGCTTTAGCCTGGTGTCCCCCCGGTTGTACACACTGCTTTAGCCTGGTGTCCCCCCAGTTGTACACACTGCTTTAGCCTGGTGTCCTCCCGGTTGTACACACTGCTTTAGCCTGGTGTCCCCCCAGTTGTCCACACTGCTTTAGCCTGGTGTCCCCCCGGTGTACACACTGCTTTAGCCTGGTGTCCTCCTGGTTGTACCTACTGCTTTATCTTGCATCTCGGGCTCAGTTTCTTTGCCTGTGTATGTACATCTCCTGTGTCCTTTTTAAGGACAGCTTTGTGTAGCCCAAGTATGGACTGGAACTGACCAGTTCCCTCTGGATGGGTGTTGCTTTGGTAAGCCAATGTGTGCACAATCTTGCTCATGTGTACGTAGGTACCAAACAGATTAAATCTTATGATTAGGAGAGTGTATTAAGTGTCATGGTTGGCAGAATAATGGCCCCAAAGATACCAAGATCTAGTCCCCAGAACCTGTAGATATGTCATTTGCATGGCAAAAGAAACTGTGGATGGGATGGAACTAAGGGCCTTGAGATGGGAGGCCGTCCTGGGTTACCCATGGGCCCAGTGTCCTCACAGTGTCCTCATAAGAGGGGGCAGGAGGGTCAGAGGCAGAGACTGGAAGATGCTGCGCTGCTGGCTTTGCAGATGGAGGAAGGGGCCACGTGCTGAGGGTTGCAGGAGCCTCTAGAAGCTGGGAAAGGAGGACATGGGTCCTGCCCTGGAGCCTCCAGGAGGCACCAGCTCTGCCCACGCCTTGACTTTAGGCTTCTGATCAGTATGAAAATTAATTTGTGTTGTTTTAAGCCATCTAGTTGGTGGTCATTTGTTACAGCAGCCGTAGGAGACTTACACACGTATATATAAAGCACTTATTTTGGTGCGACCATATTGCCCTCCAGAAACCTCACAGCAATTTGTGTTCTTTGTCCACCAATTTCCATTGCCACTAATGACATGTGAGAACATCTGTGTGGCTGAAGGGTTTGTAAGGATCAGTGTGGGCTGAGAAGACGAGGGCGTTGCATGGCCTCTGTCTTTTCATTTCACCGAGCCTCCCGTTCTGGTCATCTTGGAGCCGTTGAATCAGGTTTTGTATGAGTGTCCTGTAGCTGCTGTAACATGTTCCCCCAGACAAAGTGGTCTCAACGCAGATCATCTCACAGTCCTGGGGCGCAGTCTGACGCGGGCCTCCCTGGGCTAAAGCCAGGGGACGGGCAGGGCTGGTCCCTTCTGGGGGCTCCAGGGGAGGACCTGGGTCTTCCTTTTCCAGCTTTAGAAACCATCACCCATGGTGTGGGCAGAAAGGGATATCAGGACTTGTGCTCTGCTTCCAGCCAGTCGCTGAGCTGTGGAAACCCCTTTGGCAGTTCAAGCAGGAACCCGAGAACGTGCCCATCTCCACAGACCGTGGCCTGTTTGGCTTTCAGGGAAGTGTAACTCCAGCGTCCATAACTTGGAGCCGCCTGTGTCCCTCAGTCATGACTCTGCTATTTCCCTTGCTGGGTGATGGCCAGGACAGAAAGAAGGAATTTCAAGGAGAAAGAAACAGTCCCAGGTACTGCTGGTGGGTGTAAAGGCTTCATTTGTGGTTGTCACGACTGAGGGTTGGGGGGTGCTCCTGGCATGGAGTGTGGGTGGAAGCCAAGGACACTGCTCAGCATGTCTCCATGCCCAGGACAGTCCCGCCACAGAGAATTCAGCCCCAAACATCCACGGTGCTGCGGGGGAGGGACCCTGGCATAGTGGAATGGATCTCAAACTGTCCCCAGCCCAACAGCATCAGCGTCACCTGGGAGCCTGGTAGAACTGCAGTTTCTCAGGCCCCACTCCTGACCTCTAAATCCGACACTCTGGGAGCGGGGCCTGGTCACGTCTGTTTGAACGAGCCCCCCGGGCAATTCTGATGCACACCAAAGCCTGAGAACCACGGTCCAGTCTGTGTGCTCCCCTGCGTGTATTTAGCTAGCCCCCCCATGGGATCTGCATTTTAGACAAGCAGCCCAGGGGATTGCGATGCACCTGGGCAGGGAAGCCCACTTTGAGAAACACTGGTGGGCGCCGGACTGTGAGCCATGTACCCCAAAAGCAACCTGCATATGCTTCTTAGGTCTTCCCTAAGAACCTACCTTGCTCATCACGGGGGTGGCCCATGCAGCCTCTTCTGCGTTTACTCCCAACCCAGCCTAAGCATTCAGGGGAGATCCAGAAACTTTCTGTTTTGGGACCACCAGAGGGGTGGAGAAGAGGGGGCGGGGTGGAGGAGCTGTCGACATCTCAACCCAGAAGCAAGTGGCTTCTCCATGTGTCTTGACGAGGAGTGTGGCATAGATGGTGATCCCACACGAGTTAGAAATAGGATATTTCTGAATATTCCTCTCAGAGGGGCTTTGAGCCAAACAGAGCAATCAAACATGGATTTAGTACAAGTCGTGTCTCGGGGTTTCAGGAGCAGGTTGAGCCTTGAGACCTGAGGCCGGTGCTGCTCCCTTACGTTATGGGGCTCTGGAGGCTCTGCTCCCTGCTCCTTCACACCCGTCGTGCATAACTCCTGGGCAGCCTGACCCCACCGGGACTGGACTGCAAACCCCACCAGATTAAATCCCACGAAGGAACGAGGACGTATCAAATCGTGTATCTCTTTCACAGAAGCAGTGGTTCTCAGCGGAGGCCAGTTTTCCTCCCCAAGGCACACTGGGCAATGTCCGGGGGCATTCGTGGTTGCCATGACTTGGGGGAATTGCTCCTGGCCTGGAGTGGGTGGAGCCCAGGGACTCTGCGCAGCACCTGCAGTGCCCGGGATGACTCCGCCACAGAGAAGGATCCAGCCCCTGTGTCCACAGGGCCGAGGGGGAGAGACCCTGCCCTGCAGTACCACCAGCACACAGTAGGCCCTGGATGATTGTGTGGAATCAACATGAGAATGTCCCAAACCCATTTTGCCACCCGCACAAGTAATTTGTTCACTGGTTCTAGAATGTTCCCGTATCTTTGCAGGAAGAGATTTCACCCCACAATAGGTAACGTGAAAACCCGAAACTAAGTTGGCTTCCCCACCCCACTCCCCATCTTGCAAAATCTATTATTTCAAAATTCCAGCCAAGACCAAGCACCCAGGATGTGGCCCCTGTAGATGGGGAGCTGGGGCGATCACGCAGTCAGCCAGCAGGCGGCGCGCGGGCACCACGGCCCCTCCTGACGGTGCCACCTGCATCTCCAGCTGCCAGGGCGCAGCATCAGGATGGGAATGGACAACCTGGGCTAGAGCCTAGAGACGGCCCTGTCCCTGGAGCTTGGCGCTGTGCTCTTGAGCGGGCTGCCCTTTCAGAATTGCCAGGAGAAGCCATCCTTCAAACCAGGGATGTCCTTCCTGCAGTCACTGGGAGCTAATGGATGCACAACATTGACCAGCAAGTGCCACTTCGTCCTCAGCTGCCTGAACACACGAAGTGATACCCAAACCCACAGATTCTGTTTTGTTTTTTGTACCTGGTGAGTACAGGGATCTGAACCCTTGACCTTGGTGGGAACCCACAAATTCTGATCAGCTCAGGGCTGTCCCCGGTTCTTTGTAAGCTTCTGTAGACTTGGGAGTCCATTTATATCTCTCTCCGTCTCCCATCTCTTATTATTGTGTTTTTAAAACTTATATATAAGCGCAACATGCCTACACGAAAGTGCACAAATTATAAGCAAACAACTGGATGAATTTTCATAAAGNCAACATGCCTACACGAAAGTGCACAAATTATAAGCAAACAACTGGATGAATTTTCATAAAGAAAATACACCCCTGTCATTGGCTCCCAGACCAAGGCATGGAAACCAGCCAGTCCCCCACCCCCGAGCCCCTCCATTCACTACCACCCCAAAGGGTAACACTGTCCTGGCGTTTTTGTGTTCTTTTTGGTGGCTGGCCAGTACAGGGATTCAAATTCATGACATCTGTGTTATAAGGCTGCGCTCTAACCACCTGAGCGAACCGGCCAGCCCTATCCTGGCATTTAATGCCATGGGTGAGTGTTGCCTGTTTTTAAGATTTATACAAATGGGATCTGTGAAAGGTAAAATCATAAAGATTTTAGAAGAAAATACAGAATATATTTTGGGATAGGCTAAATTTTATTAACGAGAACACAAGAAGTACTTGCCATAAAGATGGGTTTTTTTTGTTGTTTTTTTTTTTTATAGATAACCGGTAAGGGGATCTTAACCCTTGACTTGGTGTTGTCAGTACCACGCTCTCCCTAGTGAACTAACCAGCCATCCCTATATGGGATCCGAACCTGTTGCCTTGGTGTTATCAGCACCATGCTCTCCTGAGTGAGCCACAGGCTGGCCCAGTTATTTTATTATTTTTTTCTTTTTCCTTTTTGTCTTTTTTTTTGTGACTGGCAACAGGATCTCAACCCTCGGTGTTGCGCCCGCACCTCGCTCAGCCAGTGAGCGGGAACCGGTCTGNTTAAGATTTATACAAATGGGATCTGTGAAAGGTAAAATCATAAAGATTTTAGAAGAAAATATAGAATATATTTTGGGGTAGGCTAAATTTTATTAACGAGAACACAAGAAGTACTTGCCATAAAGATGGTTTTTTTTTTTAAAGATAACCGGTAAGGGGATCTTAACCCTTGACTTGGTGTTGTCAGTACCACGCTCTCCCTAGTGAACTAACCAGCCATCCCTATACAGGATCCGAACCTGTTGCCTTGGTGTTATCAGCACCATGCTCTCCTGAGTGAGCCACGGGCTGGCCCAGTTATTTTATTTTATTTTTCTTTTTCCTTTTTGTCTTTTTTTCATGACCGGCAACGGGATCGCAACCCTTGGTGTCACACCCGCACTGTGCTCAGCCAGTGAGTGGACCGGTCTCTGTATGGGATCTGAACCCTCGGCAGGAGCGCCGCCGCGCTCCCAAGCGCCACACTCTACCGAGTGCGCCACCGGGCCGGCCCCTTTTTTTTTTTCAATCAACAAATTGGACTATGTTAAAATAATAATGCCTTGAATGGGTGAAGCCATTTGCAATGTGTACATTACAAAAATATAAAGTACCACAAATCCAGAAATCCATGAGAAAAAGAGGGATAACCCAATTTTTTAAATGGGCAAAACACTTAGAAAGACCTTTCAAAAATGGGATATGCGAATGGCCAATAAGTATGTGAAAATGTGCTCGATTCCATCAGACATCAAGGGAGCACTAGTTAAAACCACAGTGGATACGACTACACCAGCTGGCTAAAGTGGCTCATTACAAAGGTGCATTGCGGTCCCCAAGACCCATCCCCAGGTTCCGTGATCTACTGGGACGGCTCCCAGTATGCAGCACTGGTCATCCTCACAGCTGTGATTTATTATAGCAAAAGGACGCAAAGCAGAGTTGGCACAAGAAAAAGACACATGCGGTTAGTCGGGGAAGACCAGTCACAAGTTTCCAGAATCGTCCCAGGGGAGTCATGCAGCGACTGTGAGATGTTGCCACCAGGGAAGCGCACAGAGACCCAGCACCTGGGGTTTTACTGGAGACGGGTCACACAGGCACCGTTTGCCTGGCATGTGCTGATTCCAGACTCCAGAAGGAAAGCAGAGTTGAGCATAAACCATGTTGTTTGCACACAGTTTAGGTGCAGCAAGCCATTCTTACCAGGAAATGGCAGGAATCTCCCAAGTCCAAGTTCCGAGATGTCAGTCAAGGGCCAACCTTGCGAGCAGCCTTCCTAAGGACAGAAGTCTTAGGTCAGTTGTGTTGACTCTTTTATGCACAAAAGGGGAAAAGCCAGCTATTCATTAAGTTTCAAAGCTGAGAGTATGCACACTCTAGGACTCCTGGCTATACAACTCCACCCCTGAATGCACACCTAACACGATGCGTGTGAATGTGCACCAAATGTCACATCGGGAATGTTCGGAGCAGTGCTGTCAGCAACAGCCAGACACTGGAAGCTGCCTGCCATAGTTTGAACATGTCTCCCAGTGTCCATGTGTTGGAAACTTAATGTCCAATGCAACAGTGTTGAGAGGTGGGACGTTTAAGAGGTGAGTAGGCCATGAGGGCTCTGCCTCATGAATAGGTTAATGCCATTATCATGGAAGTGGGTTCCTGATAAAAGGATGCAATTATCCCCCCCCCCCTTTACTCTCTCTCTCTCTCTCTCTCTCTCTCTCTCTCCGTTTTCTCTCCTGACTTTCCACCTTCTGCCACTGGATGACACAGCAGGAAGGCCCTCGCTAGATGCAGGCCTCTCGACCTTGGACTTCCCAGCCTCCAGACCTGTAAAAAATGAGTCTCTGTTCAGTATAAATTACCCAGTCTCAGATATTCTGTTAGAGCAACACAAAATGGACTAACACACTACCCACATGAGTATCAACGGTGGAACTAGGAAATCAGACCATCGAATACTCACACAGTGGAATACTACGCAGGAGTGGGAATGGATAAGCCCCGAAAAACACGAACAACGCTCACAAACATGGTCGCATGAAATAAGCCAGACCTGCAAGAGTATAGACTGTTCTCTTGAGTTTTAAATTACAAATATATACTCATTAGAAAAAATCCAAACAAGAGAAAAATATTTAAAATGCAAAAGAAAAGCACACCTTGCTCTGCCCCCAGTCCTGCTGTGACCACAGTTTGGCTCATACCCTGCCGGGTTTCCTCCACGTGGTCAGTAGCTCTGCAGTGTGCGTCTAGGTGTTGCCTGTCATCATTTGCAAACAAGCATCACATTGTCCATGATTCTCACAAACAGCTTTTTTCTACTCAGCCTGTCTTGTGGTTCCCTCTTCCTCCCAGAACACAGACATGTACCTCATTCTTTTGTGCTGATGTATTATGTGCATTATAGGGATGGACCATAATACCTTTAACTCTTTTCCTCTTAAACATTCCTTAGTGCATTTTCATTTGGGGGCTATTTCCGCACATACGCAAGTAGAAGTTATTTCTACAGGATTATTGGAATGAAACACACTGCATTTGAATTTCCCATTCAGAAGAATTCCAACTCTGTACGTACATTCTTCGCCCTCAAGGAGGTAGAGCGCAGCTGCCTGCTCTTACTGTGGTCTGCATGTAGTGGCCTCCAAGAACCAAGTGCAAATGGGAGAGAAAAAGGAACTTGACAGTGCAGGAACCTGGCAAACACCACCTCAGCCAGGTGACAAGGGTCATCTTCAATGGTGCTAAGTCACGTTGATAATGTGTGCCCCGATATGATTTCATGAAATGTCACTCCACAGCAATGCTCTTCCTCAAAAGCAAACAACAAAAACATAACTCCAGGCCAGTAATAAGAAAAATATCAGAAAACTCCCAATGAAGGAACATTTTGCAAAATGTTTGACCAGTCCTCCTTCCAACTGTCCAGGGCATCAAAAACAAGGAAAGTCTGAGAAACGGTCAGATCCCCGAGGAGCCTGAGGAGACGTGACAGCTGAATGTCATGTGGGATCTTGGATGGGGTCCTGGCGCAGAAAAAGGACATTAGGGAATAACTGGGGAAATCTGAGTGAAGTGCGGACTTCAGGTGATAATAATGTATCAATACTGGTTTAATAATAGTGTGACAAATGTATCACAGGAATGTAAGATGTTAATAAGGGAAACTAAGGGGGCGGCATATGGAAACTTCGTGCTATCTTTGTGATTTTTCTTCAAATATAAAGTTATTCTAAAATAACACATTTTACGCTGGCCGGTCTGCTCAGTTGGTTAGAGCACAGGTGTTGTAACACCAAGGTCAAGGGTTTGGATCCCCGTACCGGTCAGCTGCCAAAAAAAATATTAAAAAATAAGTAAATGTGTGTAGTTTATTGTGTGCCAGTTGTATCTCAATAAAGCTGTCAAATGGCTTTATTCCACATTGTTTTATTTGGTATTTCCATGATTATCCGCCTGGATTTAGCATCTTCCGTCATATTTATTCACCTCCTATATGTGTCCTCCTGTGAACTGTCTGTGCTTCTCCCTTCCTGTTTTTATTTTAGGATGTTTGTTCTCTATCGAGTGCTCTGTCTCGTGTATGATCAACATTTCCTCCCAGTCTGTCACATGTCTTTTAAGCCCATTCATAGCGTCTTTCAACATGGAAGATTTTTGAAATATTCGATGCAGTCAAATTTGTTAATACTTTTTTTCTGTTGCTCTCTGAAGATACCTGCTCATACATAGATCCTGGTGCATAGTAGGTTTCTAAAAACATGTCCTTAGTGAATAAAAGCCCAAAGCTTATGCAGCTCCCTCTCTGAGCGGCTTCATTCTCCAAACAATTGTCAAAGAATATTGCACGTTACGAATTCTCCTATAGGTAGGAGTCCACGTGTGGCATTTGCCTGGCGTGATGTGAGTGATGAAAGCCAGAAACAGAATCTAATAATAAAAGCAGCTACCACATACGGCGTGCTCCCCACGGTGAAGCAAGCTCCGTGCAGGCAGAAAATGGCATTACATGTTCAGTACCTCTGCAGAACCGAACTTAGTCCTTCAACACCTTCAGTGTCTGTGCCACCTCCAGTCTTTCCTATTTTAGGGAACAACCAGCCACAGGAGTAGAAGTCATCCCTGACACCACCTCCTCTTGTAGCCCACGCAGACAAACCAGTGCCAAGTCCTGCCAGCTCACCCTCCAAAACACTCAGATGCACCC
>NW_007731941.1:113983-116624 GCF_000696425.1 Galeopterus variegatus
CCATATTCCATTTGTTAGAACCAAGTCACTGGGTTCAATCTACACTCAAGGAGAAGGAATAGCACAAGGTATAAATAAATACCAGGAGATGGGAACCATTCGAGATCACCTTAGAAGTCTGCATACCACAGTGTGTTTTTACTTCATTAATACTTACTTCTCTTATTAGACTGTGAACTTTGAGGGCAGGGGCTTTGTTTTGTCTCCAATTTTATTTGTTAAATTTTTTAAAAATTTATTTTTAAACTTGTCGTGATATATACATAGCATAAAATTCACCATCTTAACCATGTTTAAGTGCACAGTTCAGTGACATTAAGCACATTCACTTGGCTGTGCAGCCATCACCACCATCATCTCCAGAACTTTCTGATCTTCCCAAAGTGAAATTCTGTCCTCATTAAATGCTAACCCCCCATGCTCCTTCCCCCAGCCCCTGGCACCCCCCACTCTACTTTTTGTGTGAATGAATTAGGCTACTCTAGGGACCACCCATCAGTGGCCTCACACAGTATTTGTCTTTTTGTAACTGGCTTATTTCGCTCAGCATCTCTTTCCATGCCTAGCTCATGGCAGGCCCATAAAAAGATTTTAGTTAGTAAATGAATATGATCTTCTCCATTAATGTGGTGGCTTTGATGGAGCCATGGAGCAATCTTTTTTTCAATGTTTTCTTCTCCCTATCTAAAAAGTTCAATGGTCAATAGTCGGTTTTGATTTTACTAGAACTATCAGCAATATTGACACATGTTGGGTCTATCACTGACCAAAATTCTGCAATGGCTCTTCATCTCCCTCAAAGTTCTTTCAAGGCCCTCTAAGGCCCTTCATGATCCGTCTCCCCTCATCTCCAACTACGCCTCCCCACCTGACTCTGCTTTGGCCGCACTGGCTTTCCTGTACACTCCTGACCTGAGGTTCTCCATCTTCTCAGCTCCTTCTGCGTGGAACGCTTTGCCTCCATGTATCCACTCGACTAACTTGTCCTGGTTCAAGTCCTTGCTCAAATCTCTTTCTCAATGAAATCTACCTGAACACCTTATTTAAAACAGCAACTCAGCACTCTTCATAGCCCTTACTGGACTATTGTTCTGGACCACTTGTCACCTTCTGACATAGCTCCCTTACTTATTACGATTATCGATTATTTTCTGTGTCTTCTCCTAGAGCATAAGCTCCGAAAGAGGAGAGATCTTTGTTTTGTTCACAGATGTTCTCCTAGAAGATCCTGGCACGTAGCAGGAGCTCAAGGGACATTTACTTTTTAAAAAACATGTGCATTACCTCACAAACTTATCATTTTGGGGGGTGGTGAGAACACTTAAAATCTACTTTCTTAGCAATTTTCAAGAATACGATACATCGTTATTAACTGTAGTCACCATGATGTACTCTAACTTAATCCTCCTATCTATCAACACAGATTTGTTGAACCGATAAATCTGCTTCTAAAGCACACGGGAAGGTCATCAGCAGCGAGGACGCTCGGAGAGGGACCGTGTCCCCTGGGAAATCGCTTCCAGTCCACCGCCGAGCCTCCATCCACGAGGCATTCAGCACCAGGCGCCCCTGGACAGCTCCGGAGCCCTACCCCTGCCGGAACTGTTCCTCGACGGTGGGAGTTTCCCGCCGGACCCGCTTGATGGCTGCTNCCCCCCCTCCCCTGCCAGTGCCCGCATCTGAATGATCTCAATTCCTGCCCAAATGACTCTTAACTAGTCTCCCTGCTTCCATTCTCGCTGTCCTGTATAAGTCAGTCAGTCTTTATGCAGGAGTTAGAATAACCCTAATGCATAAATTGGGTTAGAACTCTCACCTGCTTAAAACCCTTTAATGAGTCACTCTGCACTTACAGTAGAAGCATAGTCTGGGACGGTCCCTAATCTCTGATGTCCCCCTTGCGCGTTAGCATCCCGACAGCCAGGTTTTCCAATTCCTCAAGTATGGAGAGCTCTTTCTGCCTTCTCAGCTAGCTTCCCTGCTCTCCCCACCTCTCAGCATATTTTACTTAGGTAATTTTCACACCGAACTCTCCGGTTTTTTTCCTTATGGCACTTAGTACAACCTAAAGTTTTTATATTATGTGTAAGTAGTATAAATAGTATAGTTATATTATGTATATTTATAATTATATTTATAATGTATAATTAGTTGTCTATTGCTGCATAACAAATTTCCCCTGAAACTTAGTACCTTAAAACAGCAATTTTTATTTCAGTTTCTGTGGGTCAGGAATCCAGGTGCAGTTTAGCTGGGTCCTCTGTTTTGCTGTCTTTTAAAGGCTGCAATCAAGGTGTCCACTGGGAAGTCATCTAAAAGCTCAACTGGAGCAGAGCGCCCTTCTGAGGTCACACACGTGGTTGATTCGGTTCCTCGCGGGCTCCTGTGCTGAGGGTCTCCTTTCCTTGCTGACTGTTGGCTGGAGGGCACCCTCAGCTCTTTGCCATGCAGTCCTCTCCAGTGCCACATCTTGTTTCACCAAAGCACACAAGCTGAAAAGCCAATAGAGAGAGTCTGCTAATGAAACAGAAGTCACAATGTTTTGTAACCTAATTACAGAGATGACAGCCCCTCACTTTGCCATATTCCATTTGTTAGAACCAAGTCACTGGGTTCAATCTACACTCAAGGAGAAGGAATA